>NC_084739.1:79960080-80100080 GCF_033978785.1 Entelurus aequoreus
CGGCCAAGATGGACACCCCGGAGCCAATGTTGACCAGCAGCATGGGGAAGGGGTTGTCCAGCGTGCAGGGCTGCTTGACGCAGCTCTGCGTGTCCGAGGGGTTCTGGAAGTAGTAGCACTCCGGGTGGCCGTTGAAGCCCACCCGGTCGACAAACAGCAGGCCCCGAATCAGGCAGTCCAGCTCATCCAGCTTCAGCAGCTCCAAGTCGGCCATCTGCGGCGCCACAGGAGTTTTCATGTCAGAAGTGTGCAGAAGTCTTGTCAGAAAAACCATACAGCAAGAGGGTGTCAAACTCATTTTTATTTAGGGGCCATGTTGCGATTATGGCAGCCCTCAGAGGGCCACTCCTAACAGTGAATATATTAAAATATAACTCTATAATGGCCTCGTTACACAACTTGCATAAGCAGTTGTTTGATTATTATTACCAATTGATGGATAACTTGGTTTGAAATCTTAAGTGAAAGTGACAAGCAGATATTTAAGCAAGTATACATATGTACATATATATGTACACATACATGTATTTAAGCATTTTTAATAACAAAAAACGTTCGGAATATATTTGTGCATGTTCAATTGCATTCAGTTTCAATCTTTTCAGTCACAATTAAAAGAACAAATACATTTAGCCGGAAAGTGATTCATTAGGGTTTCTACAGGTATCAGCAAATGTATTTTAATGCTTTCTAATGCCGCTTAGAAACATTTTTAATGCCCATGTCCTATCGCATATGGTTATTATATATAGCCAAAAGCTTACAATTGTGTGTATACACACAATTGTAAGCATTTGACAATAATAACCTTGAATAGTTGAAAAGTTATCTGTAGCCTGTTATCTTATGTATTAGATTTAGCACACAAGACAGTTTCATATGAACATGTATTTTTATTGATCTATTTTTCTGTAGTGGTAGCAGCAGTGGTTTTGTTGGTCATGCTAAAGAAATTTGGCACCCTTAACTGCTGCCTGCCTTTTAACGCCAACGCTTTGTGATTAGCTAATAGCATGTGTGATGTCACTACATTGGTATTTTTGCACACGCTGCAGAAAGCGTCTCTCCAGGTTTACAATCGACGAGCTTTAACCAGGTTTTGAAAAGCCAGCCAATTTTGCTGGAATTTACAGTTTCACATTTTCCCAACATGTATAAATGTTCTCGCGTTCACCACAGCATGAGCACGTTCACAGGATGTAGCCTTCCCAGCAACCGGTGTTCTGACTTTGTGCACGGCCGTAGACAATAGCCAATTGAAAGGTTCCGCCTGTCAATCATCACACTCTACCTTCAATCAAAATTATTGAAGAGGAACTGCACTTAAGCTCTTTAAATAAACATTCAATTCCTCAAAGTTGTTTAAAATGAGTACAGTAGATAGCAAGTTATGTATAAAGTGTCAGGCAGCTGCAGGACCTCGCATTCATTTACTGTGGGAATGTCAGAATACAAATTGTGGTCTGTTGTAAGAATTGTCTTAGTTGTCCATCCAAGGCCGCCGTGGGTCACGTGAGGTGCGTCACGATAGTTGCAAGTGTTAGCCAAGTTAGTGCGTGTGTGTTAAACCGGAAACTGAAATAAATGAGTGGTGTATGAAACAAGCTCAGCTTCTCCATTAAGATTGACATTAACATGTCAGAGTTAAGGACTACACGCCTGGAGTAACCAAAGAATGGCAAAGCCGCTTGATTTTGACGTCCAGCGGATTGGCCGCTGTGGAGGCAGCGCTTTTAACACTTTCAGACCTTACCAGACCTCTTGCATCTACCGTAATTTCCGGACTATAAGCCGCTACTTTTTCCCCTCGTTCTGGTCCCTGCGGCTTATACAACGGTGCGGCTTATATACGGCCTGTTCTTCTCCGACACAGACGAAGAGGATTTCGGTGGTTTTAGTAAACAGGAGGAAGACGATGACACAATGATTAAAGACTGACTTTTCATATACCGGTAGGCTGGTTATTTTGATAACGTACAGGCGAGCACTTTGTATTACTTTGCACCTTTGTATTATTTGTACTCTGCATGAATGCTGTTCGCCATGTCAAAGATTTTAAAGTTTGATTGAATGATTGAAAGATTTATTGTTAATAAATGGGACGCTTTGCGTTCCCAAACAGTCATCTCTGTCCCAAAAATCCCCTCCGTGGTAGCAGGAACCCCAAAATACTACGGTAATCACACATCAAAACCCTGCGGCTTATAGTCGGGTGCGGCTTATATATGGAGCAATCTGTATTTTTCCCTAAATTTAGCTGGTGCGGCTTATAGTCAGGTGCGGCTTATAGTCCGGAAATTACGGTAGTTTTAAAGCCAGAGACAAAGAAAATAGACACACAGACAGACGTAGCAATTTATCGATGACCGCAATGTTATTCAGTTCATTTATATTCATCGTTTGATGGATTGACATATTGACTATCGTCCCAGTCCTTCAATTGGATTACATTATTAATGCCTCTGGACATCCTATTAAATGCATTTTAATTCTCCGTGGAAACCCTGTTTATTGATGCAAGATATGGAAAAACTGACAATATAAAGATTCTTTATTAAATATTTATAGGTATTTCCAGTCTTGCAGGCCACATAGAACTATGCGGCAGACCACATAAAATGATGTGTCGCGTCACGTAAAATGATGCCGTGGGCCACGTAAAATGATTTGTCTGGCCAGACAAAATGATGCTGTGGGCGAAACAAAATGATTTGGCAGGCCACAGAAAATCCAAAATGATGCAGTGGGTCACTTAAAATGATGTGGCGGACCATATAAAAATATTTTTCTGGCCAGATAAAATGATGCGGTCCACGTGAAATGATGTGTCGGGTCATGTGAAATGATGTGACGGGCCATAAAAATTATTTGTCTGGCCCAATATAATGATGTGGCGGGCCACATAAAAATTAAAAATGATGTGTCGGGCCACATGAAATGATGTGTCGGGCCATGTAAAATGGTTTGGCGGGCGATATAAAATTATTTGTCTGGCCAGATAAAATGTTGCGGCAGGCCACATAAAATGATGTGTCGGGCCACATAAAATGATGTGTCGGGCCACATAATATGTAAAATTATGTGGCGGGTCATGCTAAATGATGCGGCAGGCCACATAAATGACGCGGTGGGCCACGTAAAAGATGCAGTGGGCTACGTAAAAGATGCGGTGGGTAACATAAAATGACGTGCCGGGCCACATAAAATGTCAAATGATGCTGCAGGCCACAAAAAATGATGCGACAGGCCACATAAAATCAGGTGTCGGGCCCTATAAAATGATGCGGTGGGTCATGTAAAAGATGCAGTGGGCTACGTAAAAGATGCGGTGGGTAACATAAAATGATGTGGCTGGCCACATAAAATGTCAAATGATGCTGCAGGCCACATAAAATCATGTGTCGAGCCCTATAAAATGATGCGGTGGGCCACGTAAAATTATGCTGCGGGCCACGTTATAGGTAAAATTATGAGACGGGCCATGTAAAATGATCCGGCGGGCCAATTAAAATGATGTGACAGGCCACGTAAAATGATGCGAAGGGCCACGTAAAATGATGCGAGAGACCACATAAAATGATGAAACGGGCCATATAGAATGATGCTACGGACCACGTAAAATGTAAAACGATGCGACGGGCCACGTAAAATGTAAAACGATGCGACGGGCCACGTAAAATGTAAAACGATGCGACGGGCCACATAAAATGATGCGACAGGCCACGTTAAATGATGCAGCTGGCTAGTTCTGGGCCTTGACTTTGACACCTGTGTCATGCAGTATAAGACGGGAGTGCATTACTTGGGAGCAACTAACAGAGGCGCTGTTAAGTCAGTGTCACCTAGTTTTCACAGTGTGTCACTTGAAGATTTCTCTCAGTGTAGTTTGTAGGTGTAAGACATGATAGAAAGGAAAATCGATTTTATTTTGTTTTAACATGGTGATTAAATATTCCAATAAGGATTTTAAATCTAGTAGTCTTTCGGCCTTAGCTGTGAGCTAATGGTGCACACAGTGTATCGGTCCTCCGTGACACGGTGTGCTACGGAGTCTTTTATTACAGCATCCATCCAGTATTGCAACGGGCGCTGAGAGACTCACGGTGCGGAACTCGTCCTCAAACTTGTAAGCGCCGCCGCCGGTGGCGCATAGCGTGGTGTGCAGGCTGGAGAAGTTCTTGTCACGGCCCATCTGGATGAAGCGGGGCATGCCCTGCGTGGGGAAGCGGATGAAGTGCAGGTTTCCCCTGCGGCCGCACATTGTCAGGTTCCTCAGCTCCAGGTGGACGTCGCGCACGCCCGTCTTACCTGCAAAGAGGACGCACGGCTGCGTTAGACTTCCAAAGCACGTGCAAACATTTACTACTAACTGTGTGTGTTCACCATAGGCCACGTTTGAGGTGAGGTAGCGGCGGATGGATTTGAGGTTCTCCACTTCCTCCTGCTCTTCTTCTGCTGTGATATCGACCGGCTCGAAATACACCAACTTGACCAGCGTGCCTCCGATGTCCATCCCGAACCAGGGGAACGCTGGTGGAGGAGGAGGAGACGTTGGTGAGGGGACATTTTCTTTCCAAAGACAATGAGAGTGTCAGGTGACACAGGTGAGGTGTAAGAGGAGCGCAGGGTGGAACCTTGCTTGCCAGCGTGGCACAACAGCGAGAACATGGTTGCAGCGGTTGCCATGGAAACAGTTGACCTCCCCCAATGCCAGCCTCGCTAAGGGAGTATTCCCTTCTCACACATTTAATATATTCGCCTCAGCAGGGGATTGATTTGTCGCCGACAGCTGTGTTCAACTCTTTCATGCTCTTTTATAGTGTCTCTGTTTATCTCATGGCCAGCTAGTTTTGCATTATGTATCCCTTACTTCGATCACAACCACCAAAAGTACTCTCCCTCTATATAATTGAAACAAAATAAAAAAAGAACATGTGTGTCTGAGCAGGAAGAAGCAAAAGATTACAATGTCCTGCCCCATCACTCAGATATAAAAGTCTAATTCTTTATCAGCAACAGAACACATGATGACCTTATATAACACAATTATTTTATATATATAAAATAAATTATTATTTTATATATATATATATATATATATATATATATATATATATATATATATATATATATATATATATATATATATATATACACCTTATATAACAAAATGATTTTATATATATAAAATAAATCATAATTATTATTTTATATATATATATATATATATATATATATATATATATATATATATATATATATATATATATATATATATATATATATATATATATATTAGGGCTGCAACAACTAATCGATTGAATCGATTAAAATCGATTACCAAAATAGTTGGCAATTAATTTAGTCATCGATTCGTTGGAACTATGCTATGCGCATGCGCGGAGGCTTTTTTTTTTTTTTGTTGGAATTTTTTTGTTTTGTTTTTTTTTTGTTTTATAAACCTTTATTTATAAACTGCAACATTTACAAACAGCTGAGAAACAATAATCAAAATAAGTACAAAAACAGTACAAAACAGCGCCAGGGCGGCATTGAGGCCACGTCTCATGAGGTGGCGTAAGCTAGCCAATGATGTGTCATGTGCAGCTCACGTGACCACGGCGTCTCCTTTGCTGGAAAAATTCGAAAAATGGCGCAGGAAAACACTACCGATAGTTCAGCAGAAAAACATCTTGAGGTTATTGCTTCAATGGAGAAAAGTGTACGACCTAAGTCGTCAAAAGTGTGGGAACACTTCACTTTAAAGACTTCAAAGAAGAGTGTTTCCTGCAAAATGGCACGGAAGTACAACATTGTTTCAGAAGCACCTGAAGAAGAAACATGTTGGAGCCATGGATGAAGGGAGGAACTCACAGTACGTAACTTTTTAAGTCCATAGTGGCAACAAGCATTCATGAGTTCAGCTTTTTTGTGAGTAACGTTAAAGTTATGCCTTTGTTGCAACGCGGGGCTGATAATGTGTCTCCGGCACATTTGACTCCGTTTTGAGAGAGAAAACGCACGGTAACCAATTTCGAAATAAACGTAACGGACAGAAATATCTCAGGTTGGTTTCATAATGGATCAATGTAGCCGGGCCGATAAAGCTATATAAATATATTTAGATTTGAGTGACGCTTTAGTATAACTAAACATTATGAAGGTGCTGGAATATTTCATGCTATTATTCAGAGGCAGCCTAAAATGAATCCTTTATTATTCACAACAGAAACGTGTATAATATCTGATTCAGTTCTGATGAGTTACATTTATGTGTTATTATTGGTGTATGCTGCACCCCCAATGTCCACAACATGGTGCCAGTATGCTGTTTTTTTTCAATAAAATACCGGAAAGGATAGAAATGTAGTTTGTTTCTTTTATCTGATTATTAATCGAAGTAATAATCGACAGATTAATCGATTATCAAATTAATCGTTAGTTGCAGCCCTAATATATATATACATACATATATACGTATATATAAAATAATATATCATTTTATTATATAAGGTCATCATGTGTTCTGTTGCTGATAAAGAATCAGACTTTCATATCTCAGTGATGGTGCAGGACATTGTAATCTTTTGCTTCTTCCTGCTCAGACACACACCATGTTCTTTTTTTATATACGTACATATACACATGCATATGTACATTCATACACAGATATACAAATATACACACACACTTTGTGTGTGTGTGTATTTATATATATATATATATATATATATATATATATATATATATATATATATATGTATATACACACACACACACACACACGTACGTACATACATATATACACATACATATACATACACATTAATACACACATAGCGTATATATACTGTACATACATACATACGTACATATATACACACACATATGTACATATACATATGTACATACACATAAATACACACATTTATACACACACACACATAAAGTAGAAAACGAATGGATGGATGTACGCACACACGCACGCACATGCACACGCACACACAAATACTCAAAATCAAATGTAAAAATATATTAACACATCATTTCATAAACTGAGGTTTATATGTATAACAAATACCCTAGAGAAATGTTATGTTTCCTCGTTTTTGTTGTAGCCTTTAAATAGACCCCCCCCCCTTTTAGACCAGTTGATCTGCCATTTCTTTTCTGCTCTGACCCCCTCTCCTTCGTGGCGAGGAGGGGCACAGATTCGGTGACCACAGATGAGGCGCGAGCTGTCCAAAGTCGGGACCCAGTGTGGACCACTCATCTGTGCATCAGTTGGGGGCGTCTCTGCGCTGCTGACCTGTCTCCACTCAAGATGATCTCCTGCTGGCTCCACTATGGACTGGACTCTCACACTATTATGTTAGATCCACTATGGACTGGACTCTCACAAAATTATACTAGATCCACTTGACGTCCATTGCACCGGTCGCCCGGAGAGGGGGGGGGGGGGGGGGGGGGTGTCACCCACATCTGCGGTCCCCTACAAGGTTTCTCATTGTCATCCCATTGGGTTGAGTTTTTTCTTGCCCTGATGTGGGATCTGAGCCAAGTATGTTGTTGTGGCTTGTGCAGCCCTTTGAGACAGGGCTATATAAGTAAACTTTGATTGATTGATTGATTGTACTTATCAGAAATAGTATTTATTTTTTAGTATTTGTGGATGTAAATCCTTTGATTTATCGGCACAGTAAATGTTTATTTTTGGGAACAATATTTACTTTTTATAATTTTTAAAGCCTTATTTTGGAGTCAACTGGACAAAATTACTCGTCCAAAAATATTTCAATTACAGTATAATTAGAAATACCTTAAAATCTAAACTCAAAACACACCTGTTCCAGTCTGCCTACTCCGTCTAGCTCACCAAATACTCTTGCCCTATATTTATTGTATTGTGTTGTTTATTTATATGCCTTGGTTTTATTGTATTTTATATTTATATATTATTATTATTATTATTATTATAATAAATATTCCTATTATTAGGAAATGTTTTCACAAATGTATGCAAGGAAAGCCTATTTCTGCCCCCCAGTGCAAAAAGCAGGGTCCATAAAGGCATGTTGGGATGAGAACAAGGGTTGGCCTGCAACAAAAATGGTGGTTCAATGAATGAATTTAAAAAAAGATTTTTTTTAAAATTTTTTACTATAATACAAATGACAAATGTGTTTTCACTTGGGCATCATGAAGTATTTTGTGCGAAATCTTGAGGGACAAGATAAATGTAATTAATTGTGTCTTAAGAGGACAACGTGACAAAATGAGGACTAACTTTACTATTTACAGCGTACTATTGATGTGTTGCCACGTCTATTCTTCAATCATCCCTCCAATGACGCGTGTGTTGCTATTTTTATAAGCCGCACGTGTCAGTCAGGTTCGGACAAGAGGACGTCGCGAGCCCGACGGCAGTGACGCCGCGTACGCTCTCCTTGTGACAGACACGATGAGCCGCCGACGGGGTTACTGTGGGTTGATGGTCCTGGCACCCCCCCCCCCCCACCAGAATGTCCCCAACTGTACAGCGTCTTGGTGGTGCACACCCCACAGTGACACGCCGACCAATCAGAAAGCTCGTTCTTTGGAACAATACAAAGTTTGTCCGCACGCTCGCGAGAACATTGTGGAATGACCCATCTCTGCGAGTAAATAAAGCAGATAAGCAGCACCCTGGGACGAGGTCACTCTGTCGTTTAACTCTGACCTTTAACCCTTCTCATGTCTTTTGAGGGGAATCATTGTGTGCAAGAACTTGGATCCACGTGTATTCTAAGAATATAGGACACTGTAAAACAGGGGATGTCCAAACTTTCCAGCAATAAATAAAAATTGAAGAATGCGGGCGCCACTTTGATACATTAAAGATACTAAAACCAATACTAAGTATATCAATCAATATATGCTAGACCAGTGGCCATTTAATTAAGCGATTACTGTTTTAATTTCCTTTATTCAAACACAGTGTTACTGTTCAAACTGTGTGTAATGTTACAGTGGCCAGCATATTAAATATACTTGTTGAATAAAACCTCTGCCTTGCTTTTAATGAATACTGGTCAATATGGGGGTACTTTGAGAGCCACGTATATGGTCTAGCGGTTAGGATTTCTGGTTTTCACCCAGGCGGCCCGGGTTCGACTCCCGATATGGGAATCAGTCTTATACCATGAATTGATTAACAAGTTGAAAAACTTATTCGGGTGTTACCATTTAGTGGTCAATTGTACGGAATATGTACTGTACTGTGCAATCTAGTAATAAAAGTCTCAATCAATCAATCAAACGTGTTTTTTAAGGTGGTACTTGGTGTAAAAAGTTTGAGAGTTCATTATCTGAACATAGCATACATATTAGCTTTGTCTTATCAGTAACTAAGCATATTCCACATAAGCTTGCCCTAAATTAAGCCTTTTCAAGCAATAAAATGGCCAAATGAACTACAAATTATACCAGTACTACAGTACTAATGGCCACTAGAAGAGACCAAAACAATCAGTCCGCACTGTTCAGTATCATGGCCACTGATTGGCTCAGCCTAAGGCAGCATTACTAACATTAGCATGCAAACCTTATTAGCCAATTTTGCAGTTGAACGCTTCAGACTCATATAACTTTGTACTTGGCACATGCTAACTTTTTTGGTTAATTTGAAATATGTACGCTTCACAGTCATTTGATTTGGTAATTGACACGTTAGCTGTTAGCATTTTTTTTAAAGCTAATTTTACATAGTCCTATATCTTAGTTACTGACACATGCTAACTGTTAGCATGCTAAAGTTAATACGTTAGCATGCTAATATTGCCATGCTAACCCTAGCATGCCAACTTTTTTAGCAAATTTTACATAAGTACGCTTCAGAGTCATATGACTGTAGTTGACATATTCTAACTGTTAGCATTCTAACATTAGCATTTATTTGCGGCTTGCTTTCTCCCAAAACTGCATATTCTAGTATTTTTGGTGTTATGTTAAAATACGGGATTTTAATTATTTCGTCATTAGAATAAATAAAAAAACAAGCTTGGGGCCACAAATTGCCCCCGGGTCAGACTTTGGACACCGCTGCCATAAATATTCTACTTTTAGCATTTATTTAGCTAGAAGGAGAGAGGCCTTTTTGACTCAAAATAATGATTTGGAGTGCATGAGAAAGTGGAAAGAAAGAAGTGTCTCTCTCTGACCACATGGTCATGTATGAACAAGTATATTGTTACAACACTGCGGCGATAGAACCAATGTTGTAATATCGGTAAGGAAACAACTGCATTCATAGCGCCAATTAGTTACATGTAAACAACACTACTGCAACTTATTGCAAACGCAGCTACTACCATCTCAGTTTAAGAAAAATGTTAAAAACATCAGGAAGTTGCCCACAGCCACAAGATGTGTTTTTTTTGACCTGGCACTATTTACAAACACTGGCAGTTATTTGCTTCTGTAGATCACGCACCCGGGGACTGTAAGAGACATGTGCGGGTGATTGAATAAGAGGCGGCACGCACATCAACAGGAGGACAAGGACAAGTGGGTGTCATGTCTCGTCACCTGGTGCCGCTGCTCATGACCCCGCCGAATGTACAAACGGTGTTCCGTTTCTCAACATGTGCTCCGCTTCCCTCTCACCCACTGACCTCATCTCAGCTCTGTAAACACGAGCTCCCCCCCACCCCCCTAAAAAAAGACAAAATGCACCTGACAATTAGATAATACACAGGTCAAAAAGGCGCTACCTTGTCTTTGCAACAGCAACATAGTTCCAAACATATTGATGTCCATGATAAACCACACAGCCAATCAGGATGGGGCTTAAAAAGATAGTAAACCCTTGATTGGATCTAAAATATAGAGGTGTGGGCGATACCGAACCAATACCAATAATACCATGTGCAAATATACCTAACGTGTCGGTTAAAAAGTAAAAAGTTGCGTATTTACAAATAAAAGTAAAAATTTAAGAAAAAACGAGCAAAAAAATCGGATTGTAATGAGAAAAAGCTGACATTTTTAAACGCGCACACACACACACACACACACACACACACACACACACACACACACACACACACACACACACACACACACACACACACACACACACACACACACACACACACACACGGACCTGAGTGAGGACAGCCTGTCGTCATGTCCGCTTGGCCAACCAAAAAGTAACCACAGAACACTAGTGTGGTTACTTTTTGGTTGGCCAACGGTTTACGTTGTATTGCGCACCCTGACGGCAAGTGTGGGAGTCGGTTCTGAAGTATGAAGTAAAGAGACGTAACTTCGTCACCTCGCCTGGTTATTGACTCCAACCCAGAATATTACACTGCCCATACCTATGCTCCTTCAAAGGCTGTGCTACTGGCTGCAAAGCATTGCACTTTCAAATACAACAATGAGTAGAGAGGAGTGTTATGTGTGTATATGTGTAAATATATGAACACTAAAATTCAAGTATTTATTTTATTTATATGTATATATAATAAAATACATACATACATATATACATACACATATATATATATATATATATATATATATATATAGAATTAACTGAAAGTCAAGTATATATACATACATACATACATACATACATACATACATACATACATACATACATACATATATATATATATATATATTAGGGCTGCAACAACTAATCGATTAAATCGATTAAAATCGATTATTAAAATAGTTGCCGATTAATTTAGTCATCGATTCGTTGGATCTATGCTATGCGCAGAGGGTTTTTTTTTGTTTGTTTTGTTTTTAATTAAAAAAAAAAATTTTATTTTTTTTTACTAAACCTTTATTTATAAACTGCAACATTTACAAAAAGCTGAGAAACAATGATCAAAATAAGTATGGTGCCAGTATGCTGTTTTTTTCCAATAAAATACTGGATAGGATAGAAATGTAGTTTGTCTCTTTTATCCGATTATTAATCGATTAATCGAAACAATAATCGACAGTTTAATCGATTATCAAATTAATCGTTAGTTGCCGCCCTAGTATATATATATATATATATATATATATATATATATATATATATATATATATATATATATATATATATATATATATATATATATATATATATATATATATATATATATATATATTTATTTATTTATATCTCCCGAATTTGGAGGTCTCAAGGTTGGCAAGTATGTAAGCATCTGCAGTGAGCAAACTCGTCCAAACGATGGCGCCATACAACAAACAATAACACACCTTTCTGTTTGTTAGGTTCTGCGCATGTCAAAGTAAAGTATTCCAATTTAAGGTGTGATGCATGAAAATGCACGTCATAATCAGATAATTTTTTTCAGGGTCCATGTACACAGCAACATTGTAATCCGAATGATGATAAGATTAAATAAATGTTGTCCATGTACACACGGCTAGGGCTGCAACTAACAACTAATTTGATAATCGATTAATCTGCCGATTATTACTTCGATTAATCGATTAATAATCGGATAAAAGAGACAAACTAAATTTCTATCCTTTCCAGTATTTTATTGAAAAAAAACAGCATACTGGCACCATACTTATTTTGATTATTATTTCTCAGCTGTTTGTAAATGTTGCAGTTTATAAATAAAGGTTTATTGAAAACATAAATAAATAAATAAATAGCCTCTGTGCATGCGCATAGCATAGATCCAACGAATCGATTACTAAATTAATCGCCAAATGTTTTTATAATCGATTAGTTGTTGCAGCCTAACACTAGGCTAATAACTAGTGTTTCATTGTAGAAGACGCTAATCAACCCTCCAAAACTACAAATGTCACCAGTTATTAAAAATATAAACAGTGTGCATCTGAATGAACGTGAACATAGTAAGGGTCTCTTTGATCATGTGACCCTAAACAACAGCATAGCATGATTGTGCAAAAAATATTCTTTAAACTACTTAACTGGTGCCAAAGTTAGCTCCATCCTATATTCTTTATTATAAAAACTCTAGAAACTGATTCTGATTTTGATCATGCCTGCAGAGACACACACGCACACGCACACTTAAGTGCACTGTCATCTATCCAAAGGTCCATGTGGGTTTAAGTGGGAGTGTACGTGGATCATAACTTACAAGTTTATTATTATCATCATACAGTAGGCTTACCCAACATGTTCACTGTTCATGCTTGCCAGCATAACTTTGGGATTTTCTATTTACTTTCCAATTGAATGACCTTTAACCCTCACCTGTACGAGAAGCAAGGGGTGGGTTTTCCTTCCCGAACAAAACAAATTATTGATCAACTTCCTGATGGTCACGCCATCATGAATAATGTGCGAGGCAGGCTTGCATCAAAGACAATAATGATGATAACCCCTGCCTGCATTCAATGTTGTTAAGATAGCTACATATGAATATTAGATTCCTTTTCTTGACAATAAATTCTGCAAAAAGTCTGCAAAACAATAAAAGTGGACCATTTTTATAGTTTAAAAAATATATATATATTTATCCCCCACCAACAATAGTTTACTTATGGTGGGGAGGAAAATGTTTTCTAAACCTGCCAAGCTATCTTCAGTTAAAGGCAAACTGAATTGATATTTAGTTCCTACACCGAGAGAGTGACCAGAGTCTGGGGTGAGCAGAAAAATATTTGTATACAATATAGTCGTCCTTCGCCACATCACGCTCCAAAGTTTGCGGATTCACTCTGTCACGTAATTTTTTCAAGCATAGTCTTTTGTATTTTTGGCCTAAAATAAACATTTTTAACCATAAAAATGTGCTAAAATATCAATATTGGCTACTAGAAGAGACCAAACCAATCATTGCACACTGTTCAGTATCGTGGCCACCGATTGGCTCAGCCTCAGAAGGCATTCCTCTATTAAATGAAACAAGTTTTTTCATACTGTTAACATATTTAGAATGTTTTTTGAATTTATAATTAATCATTTGGACTTCACTGAAATTAATTTACCACAGTCAGGCCTGGAACCAATAAATGAGGGATTACTGTATGTGCGTTCAAGGGATTTGAGGTGCCAAAGTGAAAATGTGCCAGCAGCAATTTTAAATGTGAATCCATCCATCCATCTTCTTCCGCTTATCCGAGGTCGGGTCGCAGGGGCAGCAGCTTAAGCAGGGAAGCCCAGACTTCCCTCTCCCCAGCCACTTCGTCCAGCTCCTCCCGGGGGATCCCGAGGCGTTCCCAGGCCAGCCGGGAGACATAGTCTTCCCAACGTGTCCTACCGGTCGGACGTGCCCTAAACACCTCCCTAGGGAGGCGTTCGGGTGGCATCCTGACCAGATGCCCGAACCACCTCATCTGGCTCCTCTCGATGTGGAGGAGCAGCGGCCTTACTTTGAGCTCCCCCCGGATGGCAGAGCTTCTCACCCTATCTCTAAGGGAGAGCCCCGCCACCCGGCGGAGGAAACTCATTTCGGCCGCTTGTACCCGTGATCTTGTCCTTTCAGTCATAACCCAAAGCTCATGACCATAGGTGAGGATGGGAACGTAGATCGACCGGTAAATTGAGAGCTTTGCCTTCCGGCTCAGCTCCTTCTTCACCACAACGGATCGATACAGCGTCCGCATTACTGAAGACGCCGCACCGATCCGCCTGTCGATCTCACGATCCACTCTTCCCTCACTCGTGAACAAGACTCCAAGGTACTTGAACTCCTCCACTTGGGGCAGGGTCTCCTCCACAACCCGGAGATGGCACTCCACCCTTTTACGGGCGAGAACCATGGATTCGGACTTGGAGGTTTAAATGTGAAACAACTCTGAAAATTCTTTATGGTTAATTTTTCCCTAAATACAAGGTGGCTTAAATATATATTTTTTAAATAGTTCCTTTAAAGGCCTACTGAAATGAATTTTTTTTATTTAAACGGGGATAGCAGATCCATTCTATGTGTCATACTTGATCATTTTGCGATATTGCCATATTTTTGCTGAAAGGATTTAGTATAGAACAACGTCGATAAAGTTCGCAACTTTTGGTCTCTGATAAAAAAAAGCCTTGCCCCTACCGGAAGTAGCGTGACGTTGTCAGTTGTTCACTTCCTCATATTTTCCTGTTGTTTTCAACGCAGCTAGAGCTATTCGGACCGAGAAAGCGACGATTATCCCATTAATTTGAGCGAGGATGAAAGATTCGTGGATGAGGAACGTTAGAGTGACGGACTAGAATGCAGTGAAATACATATCTTTTTTCGCTCTGACCGTAACTTAGGTACAAGGGCTCATTGGATTCCACACTCTCTCCTTTTTCTATTGTGGATCACGGATTTGTATTTTAAACCACCTCGGATACTATATCCTCTTGAAAATGAGAGTCAAGAACGCGAAATGGACATTCACAGTGACTTTTATCTCCACGACAATACATCGACGAAGCTCTTTAGCATGAGCTAACGTGATAGCATCCGTCTCAAATGCAGATAGAAACAAAATAAATCCCTGACTGGAAGGATAGACAGAAGATCAACAATACTATTAAACCATGTACATGTAACTACACGGTTAATAATTCTCAGCCTGGCAAAGCTTAATAATGCTGTTGCTAACGACGCTAAGGCAAACTTAGCAACTTAGCAACCGGACCTCACAGATCTATGATAAAAACATTAGCGCTTCACCTACGCCAGCCAGCCCTCATCTGCTCATCAACACCCGTGCTCACCAGCGTTCCAGCGATCGACGGCGCGACGAAGGACTTCACCCCAACACAGATGTGGTTGGCGGCTAGCATCGGCTGGCGCGTCTGCTATCCAAGTAAGTCCTTCTTGTTGTGTTGCTACAGCCAGCCGCTAATACACCGATCCCACCTACAACTTTCTTCTTTGCAATCTCCATTGTTCATTAAACAAATTGCAAAAGATTCACCAACACAGATGTCCAGAATACTGTGGAATTATGAAATGAAAACAGAGCTTTTTTGTATTGTATTCAATGGGGAAGCCATACCTCTGTTCCCCTGGTTACGTCACGCACATACGTCATCCTCCAAAGGCTTTTTCAACCGGAAGTTTAGCGGGAAATTTAAAATTGCACTTTATAAGTTAACCCGGCCGTATTGGCATGTGTTGCAATGTTAAGATTTCATCATTGATATATAAACTATCAGACTGCGTGGCCGGTAATAGTGGGTTTCAGTAGGCCTTTAATTAGCGCAAATAAGTATGAAATAATGAATTATGGCCCTAAGAAGACTGCGATGTTGTGGCGACTTGTCCAGGGTGTACCACGCCTTCCGCCCGATTGTAGCTGAGATAGGCTCCAGCGCCCCCCACAACCCCGAAGGGAATAAGCGGTAGAAAATGGATGGATGGACCCTAAGAAGAATTGTATTTGGAGGCCCCTGCCCCATTTTTTTTATTTTTTTTTTAAATTGGTGTGAAACCATCTTTATGCTATTTCATTTGAACTTAAAGTAAATTGATGCATGTTTTGGACTGAAATACTTTTATGGGAAATAAATTGTTTAACAATGATTTTAATACAAAAATAAGACATACATTTCTCGAACAGAGTGTCTTGCCACCACTTCCTCCAAGGATCGAACGCGGCATGCCTGCCGTGTAAGATATTAATGCATTAATGCCAAGCGCCACGGAGGGTGGTGACACTGTGGAGGGGAATTTCCTGTTATATTCTTATCACTGACTGAGCAGGAAGCAACTTGGATAACTTTATTGTAAAATGTAATATAAAGTGTTGTGTCATTCATTGATTGACATTTTTTCATGCATCTATTCATGCAAAATGGGGCAGCTATGGATATATAGAAACTAGTTAGCCATCAATGATTGTGTGAGCTTGAATTAAGTCAGTATCAATATGTATTAAATTTGGGAACCCACCCTTTAGTGACTCGGCAGGTCATACTTGACTCTACTTTGTGCACCTCTTGAATAGGGGCTATGCATAAAGGCCTACACTCACTACCCTTGGGACCAAATTGGGTCAAATAGGCCTTTTTCCACCGCAGGAACTTTAAAGGCCTACTGAAACCCACTACTACCGACCACGCAATCTGATAGTTTATATATCAATGATGAAATCTTAACATTGCAACACATACCAATACGGCCGAGTTAACTTATAAAGTGACATTTAAAACTTCCCGGGAAATATCCGGCTGAAACGTCGCGGTATGATGACGTATGCGCGTGACGAAGTCAGAGTAACGGAAGTTATGGTACCCGTAGAATCCTATACAAAAAGCTCTGTTTTCATTTCATAATTCCACAGTATTCTGGACATATTTTGCAATTTGTTTAATGAACAATGAAGGCTGCAAAGAAGACAGTTGTAGGTGGGATCGGTGTATTAGCAGCGGACTACAGCAACACAACCAGGAGGACTTTGTTGGAGCGCTAGCCGCGCTAACCGCCGACCTCACCTTGACTTCCTACGTCTCCGGGCCGCCAAACGCATCGGGTGAAGTCCTTCGTCCTTCTGCCGATCGCTGGAACGCAGGTGAGCACGGGTGTTGATGAGTAGATGAGGGCTGGCTGGCGTAGGTGGATAGCTAATGTTTTTAGCATAGCTCTGTGAGGTCCCGTTGCTAAGTTGCTAAGTTAGCTTCAATGGCGTCGTTAGCCATCATCATCATCATCGGCAGTCACTCGTAGTCGAGTATGACTGTCCTCAGAATGGATGGGTTCCCATTCGGGAGGACGCCTGCGCGTGATGTCTTTTAGCGTGGGGAGACTGATGCGCCTGCAGCCACCACACGGTCCTTGGCAGAGAGGGGCCTTGATCCAGTGGCATGGATCCATGACGACTGGAGACCACCCTCTGTTGCAGCCTTCATCCGCCTTCAGTGCCGTTGTGACATGCAGTGTCATCCTCCGCCACTTCCACCGTTGAGGTCTTTGAAATGCTATTTAACCCATAGCTGGGACCCTGACAGGTACTACCACCCCGGGTCAGAGTGGACCTGGGAGCAATGATGACCGAGGGGTAACTCCACCGTCCCCAAAACTCCAGAACTCCCGAACTGAAGCCTCATCACCGGATGCAGTTTTGAGTCATACCCAGCTCTGTGAGGTCCCGTTGCTAAGTTGCTAAGTTAGCTTCAATGGCGTCGTTAGCACAGCATTGTTAACCTTCGCCAGCCTGGAAAGCATTAACCGTGTATTTACATGTCCACGGTTTATTAGTATTGTTGATTTTCTGTCTATCCTTCCAGTCAGGGGTTTATTTTTTTGTTTCTATATGCAGTTAAAGCACGATGCTATCACGTTAGCTCGTAGCTAAAGCATTTCGCCGATGTATTGTCGTGGAGATAAAAGGCACTGAATGTCCATTTCGCGTTCTCGACTCTCATTTTCAAGAGGATATAGTATTTGAGGTGGTTTAAAATACAAATCCGTGATCCAAAATAAAAAAAGGAGAGTGTGGAATCCAATGAACCAGCTTGTACCTAAGTTACGGTCAGAGCGAAAAAAGTTACGTCCATCACTGCCTCTCAAGTCGTTCACTGTAACGTTCCTCATCTACGAATCTTTCATCCTCGCTCAAATTAATGGGGTAATCATCACTTTCTCGGTCCGAATCTCTCTCGCTCCATTGTAAACAACGGGGAATTGTGAGGAATACTAGCTCCTGTGACGTCACGCTACTTCCGGTACAGGCAAGGCTTTTTTTTATCAGCGAGCAAAAGTTGCGAACTTTATCGTCGATTTTCTCTACTAAATCCTTTCAGCAAAAATATGGCAATATCGCGAAATGATCAAGTATGACACATAGAATGGATCTGCTATTCCCGTTTAAATAAAAAAAATAATTTCAGTAGGCCTTTAACAGGAACTTTCCCCACTCACCCAGATAGATAAAAATCCCCCTGTGTTTCAAGCAAGATTTGGTTCTTCAGGAACTTTTTTTAGTTCATGCCAGCTACGTGGGACTTTGAGGGTTCCTGCAAACTTATTGGTAGTAGGCTGTGATGTTGAACGCTAATTGGTTGAACACAAATGGTGCGTTCCTAAAACTTATTTTTCGAACACAACGGCGAGATGACTTGTTTATTTCTTGTGTATATCTATTACAACATTCTTGACAACAGAGAGAAAGAAGAACAAAAGGAACTTTGGACTTGCAGGAACTTTTGTGGGGACATCTTTGTGCTGAAGAACACTGATCAGTGGAACTATCTTGCAGTGTTTTTAGTCAGCCGTAGTCTTTAAACTATATGCAGCTTAATGCTGTTTATATTTTTTTTGCAAACTGCGTTTCGATATGCGAAGCTACAAGAAGTGGACAGACTCTTTTAAACATATTTATAGAGAAATATGAAGTATTCAGCCGAACTCGAAGCGGCGACCATAGCTGCTTACTACTCTGACTTGGTTGGATAAATGTGAAATAAAGAAGGCAGTACACCTACTCAGTGGCCTAGTGGTTAGAGTGATCGGTAGGTTCTGAGTTCAAACCCCGGCCGAGTCATACCAAAGACTATAAAATCTTCTCTGCTTGACACTCAGCATCAAGGGTTGGAATTGGGGGTTAAATCACCAAAAATGATTCCCGGGCGCGGCCACCGCTGCTGCCCACTGCTCCCCTCACCTCCCAGGGGGTGATCAAGCGTGATGGGTGAAATGCAGAAAATAATTTCGCCACACCTAGTGTGTGTGTGTGTGTGTGTGTGTGTGTGTGTGTGTGTGTGTGTGTGTGTGACAACCAAGAAAAATTCCTAGTTTGTGAACCCGTTCTCAAACAATGGCAATAAAACTATTCTGATTCTGATCATTGGTACTTTAACGAGTTGAACGAAGGTAAATAACGTCAAATACTATTTATTTTATTACATGTAGTAAAAGTAGTCAGGGACACGCCATTTGTGTAGTTATTAGCCGCAAACCAAGTGAACCGAATGGTAATGCTAACAAGCTAACTAACGCTAAAGCCAATGTGTTCTTGCTGTCAGTGTGAGAGAAACACTAACATTGACCCTCAGGAATTCATCATTCACTGAGAGGACAACTTTCTGACTGTTGGACACTGCGGACAAAAACTTTATTTTCAAATGATATTGTTTTGTATATAATTGCTTTGTATTTCATTTACTTTATTTTTAGTAAAAGAACTCTAAACCACTCCTCCATACGTCATTAGCCTGATTTGTATAAAGTACCCTGAACTGTGAAATGCGGTGGAAAAACAAACACACTTCTACAGGAATCTAAAGTTCTTTAACTTTTTGTGGAAAAGGGCCTATTGACACTCATAATAAACATGTATTATTGATATGCTGCAATATTGACCTTTAATAATGCTTTTCATGTGGATACCTAATATTAGGGACGCAGGGTTTCACCTACTTTTGATTGAACGTGGCAGCACACCACAGCAAAATAAAAGCCGCCCCACCTTAAAAAAAAAGGGTTTTTACGTGAAAACAAATGTATGCAATATATCGTATGAATGGATACGTGTATATACAGTATATATAGCCTGTTATTTGCACTTTAGTGACTCGTGATGCACTGAAAATTTAGCTACCGAAAAAAGACTTTGCTCACCAAAACAGCACTGCGGAAAACGGTTGTTGTGATGATGTAAGCAGACCGCAAGCGGTTGTCTGAAGCAGAGGCAGCGTGTCTGCGATGTGGACGTACTTTGATACAACACAAAAAGAAATCTACAAAAGTGCAAATATTATGTGCCACTGTTTCGAGGAGAAAAAGTGCAGTTTGAGCGGCAGCGCCAATCAAGTGTGACGCCAGGCTCGCTGCAGCTCTCGCTGTTTGTCGCGGACTTGGAGCGACGAAAGTAAAGAGTCGCTAAACACGAGTGCAATCTCCACTAAAACCAGAAAAAGAGGCTAGATTTGTTGCTCGTCGTTTTCAATAAAGAAAAAGTCACTTATGAAAGGAATGGAGAAGTCATCTCGAAACTTGAAAAATTCTCGACAAATGAAAAATACAGCAAAACGATATAAAATTAAAAATATGTTTATACTAACTAATAATACCAAAGATGTATGTACAACATTTTTAAAGAAAATATATGCACCATCACAGATTATGCAAATGTTTTGATAATGTCATACCACCACAGGTATTTTGGCAATCTGGGGTAAACACTGCTATGGGATAAATACAACTCACGATTCAATTCGATTCTAATTCTTGGTGCGACGATTCAATTTAGAATCAATTTTTGATTTAAACTGATTCTCGCAATATATTATTTTGTATATATTCAATAAAACCACATTAAAATAGGTTAAAAAATACTTTTTTGGCGTGTAGACGGCCTCTAAAACATATTTTTAAAAATTGATTCTTAAAAGTTTTAAATTGATCCAGAATCACAATCTGGATGTAAATTGATTGTTTCCAGAATTCTTACCTAACACAGTACATGTAAGCCTCTACTTTCGAAATAAAGGGAAAACAGCCTAAAAGGGGAACTGTACTTTTTGTGGAATTTTATCCATCATTCACAATCCCTATGTTAGACAACCACACATATATGTATTTCTGTTTTTATGCATTCTAACTCGTAAATAAATGTTAGCAAAAGTCAGCTAACATCCATCCATCCATCTTCTTCCGCTTATCTGAGTTAGGGTCGCGGGGGCAGCAGCCTAAGCAGGGAAGCCTAGACTTTCCTCTCCCCAGCCACTTCGTCCAGCTCTTCCCGGGGGATTCTGAGGCGTTCCCAGGCCAGCCGGGAGACATAGTCTACCCAACGTGTCCTGGATCTTCCCCGTGGCCTCCTACCGGTCAGACGTGCCCGAAACACCTCCCTAGGGAGGCATTCGGGTGGCCTCCTGACCAGATGCCCAAACCACCTCATCTGGCTCCTCTCCATGTGGAGGAGCAGCGGCTTTACTTTGAGCTCCCCCCGGATGACAGAGCTTCTCACCCTATCTCTAAGGGAGAGCCCCGCCACCCGGCGGAAGAAACTCATTTCGGCCGCTTGTACCCGTGATCTTGTCCTTTCGGTCATAACCCAAAGCTCATGACCATAGGTGAGGATGGGAACGTAGATCGACCGGTAAATTGAGAGCTTTGCCTTCCGGCTCAACTCCTTCTTCACCACAACGGAGCGATACAGCGTCCGCATTACCGAAGACGCCGCACCGATCCGCCTGTTGATGTCACGATCCACTCTTCCCTCACTCGTGAACAAGACTCCGAGGTACTTGAACTCCTCCACTTGGGGCAGGGTCTCCTCCCCAACCCGGAGATGGCACTCCACCCTTTTACGGGCGAGAACCATGGACTCGGACTTGGAGGTGCTGATTCTCATCCCAGTCGCTTCACACTTGGCTGCGAACCGATCCAGTGAGAGCTGAAGATACTGGCCAGATGAAGCCATCAGGACCACATCATCTGCAAAAAGCAGAGACCTAATCTTGCAGCCACCAAACCAGATCCGCTCAACGCCTTGACTGCGCCTAGAAATTCTGTCCATAAAAGTTATGAACAGAATTGGTGACCAAGGGCAGCCTTTGGTGGAGTCCAACCCTCACTGGAAACGTGTCCGACTTACTGCCGGCAATGCGGACCAAGCTCTGACACTGATCATACAAGGAGTGGACCGCCACAATCAGACAGTCCCATACCCCATACTCTCTGAGCACTCCCCACAGGACTTCCCGAGGGACACGGTCGAATGCCTTCTCCAAGTCCACAAAGCACATGTAAACTGGTTGGGCAAACTCCCATGCACCCTCAAGGACCCTGCCGAGAGTATAGAGCTGGTCCACAGTTCCACGACCAGGACGAAAACCACAGTTCCTCCTGAATCCGAGGTTCGACTATCCGGCGTAGCCTCCTCTCCAGTACACCTGAATACACCTTACCAGGAAGGCTGAGGAGTGTGATCACACGATAGTTGGAACACACCCTCCGGTTCCCCTTCTCAAAGAGAGGGACCACCACCCCGGTCTGCCAATCCAGAGGTACCGCCCCCGATGTCAGCTAACATTTAAGCAATATTCCGCCTAAAGCGCTCTAAAAACATCCAAAAACTTGCTGTAAGTATATATGTACAAAAATGTAGTAAAAAGGCACATTCATAACAACATGTAATATTTACGTATTTTGCTAGTTTTAAGCATATCAATTTCACAGACACATCACAACGTTCGCTTTTTCCTTCAACAACAACAACACAACGACTCATGGCAGACTTCATGAGAGACAACAAAGATTACTTTGGTACACATGATGATCCAGAACCTTATATTTCTGAGCCTGAATATAATGAAGATGAGCTACATGTTTTAGAAGCTGAGTGAAAAGCATATCCAGGCAGTAGCAGTATTGCTTAGTGCTAAACAAGAAACACAAACTATGAATATAATAAAACAATCACATACAGTATAATGTCAGCTCTCACTAGGATGCCGACTGATGGGATGTTTATATTTTCCCGTTTAGACGAAGAATTAATCATAATCCTCACAAAGGTAAAAAGAACAAAAAAAACAAGCATCCATGTATTTCTCGCCATCTCGGAGTATAAGTTGAATGTCAAAGTAAACCAACTTCTCGGTTTGTGGCCACAACCTTCCACTATTCAGATGAGAGAGATTATTTATAATCTAGAATTAATTTTCACTAAATCAGAGGCGATGGAGCAGCTCACCTGGTAAGTACGTCAATACAGCAGCATAAGCTAGTTAGCTCTCTGTGGTCACGGCGCTGCTAAAAGTAGTTTGTCTGCATTAACACTTATAGTAACAATATCGCTAATACTTGGTTAATACTCGGATACATCTTTTGGATGTTTTAGAGGGCTTTATGGGAGCAAGAGTGTACTGCCATTAGCTGTATTGTAAGCTGACTTTTGCTAGCCTTTATTTACGAGTTAGAATGCATAAAAAAAGAAAAATATATGTGTTCTTGTCTTAATTAAGGATAAGCATTTATTATTATGTATTTATTATTTATTATGATAAGCATAATAAAAAAAGTGCAGTTCCCATTTAAGGTGTGGAAAATTTTATGTGACATTTTTATTACTTTTTTATTATTATTATTATTTTTTTAAAGAGACAAACTGTTTTGGTACATGATGGTAAAAAGTTCACTGATAAGACAGGCGCCTCAAAGTGTAAAAACATTGCCCGTACACGATAAAAGCTTTATGATAGTTACAGCTTGACCCTGTGGCATTTTTAACTCCCCTTTGATGATTTCCCATGAAAAATATGACGTCTTTAAAGTGAACTCCTGTCCTTTGTCACTTTAGAGTTCCTCCTGTACGAGACAATGATTTTCTAGTCGAATTGCGACGTCTACCAGTGAGTGTGCGTTAAAAAGGACTGAAGTCAATCAACCCGAACATCGGACGTTGTTTTCCTTCGGGTCAGTACAGTATTTTATAGTTCATTTAATAACCAACCTTCAAACTGTGAGCTGCTTTTGTGCAGAATTTGGAGCTAAACAAAAGGGTTTTTTTTGCATAAATTGGAATCTTATTTTGTGGGTAGTTACTCAAAATGTCTCATTTGTCGACGGGTGCCAAGTTGAGTTCAGTTGGCATGATTTAAACGATGATGAAGCGCTGTGTTACAGCATGTCGTCTGCAAAGAACTTTAATCAGTCTGAAGTGCAAGCTTGTCTTTTCATATGAGGTGCTATTTAGTAATATAAAACAAGTTTCTTAATGCCTCATATTGCACTGGGAATTTGTAAATGTGACAAAATGACTTGCTATTATGTTTCCTTGACGACAGAAAAAAAAGGGATGCCCACACCCATTCTCGCTCCCCCTCTCCAAGTTAGGAATGTTGACAGTCTAAACTTAACAACGAGCCCTGTAAACGTGCAGCTATTCTACATGCAAGCTGCACAATAATGGTCTGTTTTGTCATGGCGATTAGACAACGCGTCTTCTGTTCGGCTGAAATGTAACCGAGAAGATTTTAATCTGCTTCAAGGTGAAGTTGGATATAAAAAAAAAAGGTGGGACAAAGTGTATTAAATAGGAGGATATTTGGAGAAATACCACAAAATAACACACACTTACCAGGCTTCTTTTGATTTATGAGCTTCATAGTGAGGCAAAATATCAGCAAAAGTAAAAAAAATATTTAAAAAAGGGTTGTGTTTAATCTTTCAGTCTGCTACTTTTCAATATTCCAAAAGTTTTCAGATGGGAGATTTTTGCACTCACAATCCAGGGTAAATAAGGGGGCGTGGCTCGGACTCATTCACTCGCCGTCCTGGAGACAGGAGTCGGCCGCTGATTGGCCGGCTCTAGCCGAACCCACTTATCAGGAGCTTTTCCACCATCCGGGGTATTGACCAATCAGAGGGCAGGGAGTGCAAGCGAGCGCATGTATATAAAGCATAAAAATCAACAAGAGGGACGCTAAATGACTACATGCACAAAATAACGCAAGTCAATCGATAAAATGATGTTAAAATGGAAGGGTTTTGTACTGAATAAAATATAAAATGGGCGCTCCATATTACAGTGTCGCGTCATTGCCGGTGCACTGCGGCTCATACCCCCACACATGCCAACACTCCCTCCCCGGGCGAAGGCCCACACTTACGGGGTCTGTGCCGCTTCATGGACTCGGTCCTCCTCCGGAGTCTGCTCCGCTTGGCCGGCGAGCTGTTGCACTCGGCGTCAACCCCGCCGCGGTGGACATGATGGTGATGGTGGTGGTGGTGGTGGTAGTGGCTGTTGTCGCTCGCCGAAGCCAGCCCGGGGTTGCCGCAGCCGTTGACGTGCCCGTTGCAGCTCCCCTGGCCGGCTTGGAAGGGTCCCGACGCCCCCTTCTTGTCCACCATCGACTTGGCTTTATCCATTTTCAGCGGGAGCTAATAACCTAGCTTGTGGGTTAGCTTAGCAGGGGTGCTAAATTAGCCTAGCTGGTGCTAATGACAGCTTCTGTTCCGCGAATTAGCCACACGGAACACTCCCTCTCCGGACTGGAAGAACCTTATTTGGGGTACATTTAAAACAAAAACAGACAAAAAAATCTAATGCGACGCAAAGCGCGGCTAAAACAAAGCCTTTGCTTTGAGGTCACTAGCGGTCATTTAAACCCCCCTACATACACGCAGCAGGAGCCTGGCGTCGTCTGCTACGTCACGGCCAAACCCGTTCACCTCCTTGGACCGGTTCTCTCTCCTCTCCCGTCACTCCACGATGCGGGATTCGGATTTATACGCCGGCTCTCTCTCAGGCAAACGCCATCAAATGGAGGGAATGTCTTTTGCAGGCAGGCAGGGTGCATGCAGCTGCAAGGGGGTTGAGGGGGCTTTATTTATAAGAGCCTGCTGTCACCCCCCACCCCCTCCTGATGTGCACAAAGCTGCCTGTCAAAACACACGCACACACACACTTTCGTGTGTTTCTTACCTTCTTGAGACCTCCGAATAATGCCTCTTTAGGACCACCCTTTCTAGATATATAAAGATGTGTATTTACAACATTAATAATATATACATGCTATGCAAATACAAAAAAGCTTGTGAAAAATGAGTTGGAATTTCACAATAAAAGATAGTGGTCACAATTTCAAGAGAAAAACTTAGAATTTTGTCAGTGTTATAACAAAAGTAGAGATGTCCGATATTATCGGCCGATAAATGCTTTAAAATGTAATATCGAAAATTATCAGTATCGGTTTCAAAAAGTAAAATGTATGACTTTTTAAAACGCAGCTGTACGGAGTGGTACACGGACGTAGGGAAAAATACAGAGCGCCATTAAACCTTAAAGGCACTGCCTTTGCGTGCCGGCCCAATCACAAAATATCTACGGCTTTTCACACACACAAGTGAATGCAACTCATACTTGGTCAACAGTCATGAAGGTCACACTGAGGGTGACCGTATAAACAACTTTAACACTGTTACAAATATGTGCCTCACTGTGAACCCACACCAAACAAGAATGACAAACACATTTCGGGAGAACATCCGCACCGTAACACAAAATAAACACAACAGAACAAATACCCAGAACCCCCTGCAGCACTAACTCTTCCGGGACGCTACAATATACACCCCCTGCTACCCCCTATCCCCCCCACCTCAACCCCCCCCCCAACCCCGCCCACCTCAACCTCCTCATGCTCTCTCAGGGAGAGCATGTCCCAAATTCCAAGCTGCTGTTTTGAGGCATGTTAAAAAAAATAATGCACTTTGTGACTTCAATAATAATTATGGCAGTGCCATGTTGGCATTTTTTTCCCCATAACTCGAGTTGATTTATTTTGGAAAACCTTGTTACATTGTTTAATGCATCCAGCGGGGCATCACAACAAAATTAGGCATAATAATGTGTTAATTCCACGACTGTATATATCGGTATCGGTTTATATCGGAATCGGTAATTAAGAGTTGGACAATATCGGATATTGGCAAAAAAGCCATTATCGGACATCTCTAAACAAAAGTCGCAATTTTACTCAACGCAAGTCAAAATTTTTACAAGAAAAACTGAACATGTGCGCAACATTATGACAAAAGTTGGAATTTTTACTCAATGACAGTCGCAGTTTTACAAGACAAAGCTTAAAATGTTGGCAATTTTATGAAAGCAATCGGAGTGTTGCTGGTTACTGGGGTTCAATTCCCACCTTCTACCTTCCTAGTCATGTCCGTTGTGTCCTTGGGCAAGACACTTCACCCTTTGCCTCTGATGGCTGCTGGTTAGCGCCTTGCATGGCAGCTCCCGCCATCAGTGTGTGAATGTGTGTGTGAATGGGTGAATGTGGAAATACTGTCAAAGTGCTTTGAGTACCTTGAAGGTAGAAAAGCGCTATATAAGTATAACCCATTTATCATTTATCATTTATAATACTCCTCGACAAAAGTCACAATTTTATAAGAAAACTTCAAAATGTTTGGCAATATTATAATAATAATTGGAATTTTTACTTGGCAAAAATTATGACAAAAGTCATAAATTTTACTCAAAAAATTTCAGTATTTTACAAGGACAACAAAAAAAATGGCAATATTGTGATAAAAGATTTTTTTGTGACAAATGTGACCATTTTGCATTAAAAAGTAATAATTTTACATGAAAAAGTAAAACTTTTACGAGAAAATATTGCAATATTACAGAAACCGAAAGAATATGAGAAATTGTTCCCAATTTTATAAGAAAAAAGTCGACACATTGTGAGAAAAAGACTGCTTTTAGTTAATTTGGAATTGTTTTGTTTGTGATTGGTTTTTAATCTTCATTATTTACTTCAAGTTATTACAGTATGTCTCTACATACATATTTATTTTATTCTTTTTAATTAATTTTGGCCAAAGGGGGCGCATTTCAATTTCTTACACACACATTTTATTTCATATATTGACCAGAGGGGGAGCACTTTTAAAACGGACACACAGTCAAAGTCTTCTTGTACGCCGTGGCCTGCTGGGGCAGCGGACTGAGAGGACGCAAACTGGCTGGACAAGCTGGTAAGGAAGGCCAGTATCGTGGTGGGAGTGACGCTAGACTGTCTGGCGGTGGTGTCAGAGAGGAGAAGTCTAGCAAAGCTCCCTAGCCATTATGGACAACACCTCCCACCCACTACATTCGGACCTGGCGGAGAGAATGAACACGTCCAGTGGAAGGCTCAGACTCCCCAAAATGCAACACGGAACGACACAGGAAGTCCTTCATACCGACAGCCATCAGACTGTATAATGCATATGTTCCTTTTTGACTGTACTTGGATTTATAATAGACTGTATTTATATTATTCACATGTGAATAATGCTGTATAATAGACTGTATTTATATTATTCACATGTGAATAATGCTGTATAATAGACTGTATTTATGTTATTCACATGTGAATAATGCTGTATAATAGACTGTATTTATATTAGTCACATGTGAATAATGCTGTATAATAGACTGTATGTATATTATTCACATGTGAATAATGCTGTATAATAGACTGTATTTATGTTATTCACATGTGAATAATGCTGTATAATAGACTGTATTTATATTATTCACATGTGAATAATGCTGTATAATAGACTGTATTATCATTATTCACATGTGAATAATGCTGTATAATAGACTATTTATATTAGTCACATGTGAATAATGCTGTATAATAGACTGTATTTATATTATTCACATGTGAATAATGCTGTATAATAGACTGTATTTATATTATTCACATGTGAATCATGCTGAATAGTAGACTGTATTTATATTATTCACATGTGAATAATGCTGTATAATAGACTGTATTTATATTATTCACATGTGAATAATGCTGTATAATAGACTGTATTATCATTATTCACATGTGAATAATGCTGTATAATAGACTGTATTTATATTATTCACATGTGAATAATGCTGAATAATAGACTGTATTTATATTATTCACATGTGAATAATGCTGTATAATAGACTGTATTATTATTCACATGTGAATAATGCTGTATAATAGACTGTATTTATATTATTATGTGAATAATGCTGAATAATAGACTGTATTTACAGTATATTATTCACATGTAAAAATACCTAAATGTTTATTGTTTATTGTGAGCGAACTGTGGTGCTGAATTTCCCCCAGGGATCAATAAAGTACTTTCTATTCTATTCTATTCTAATTTGGAAAAATCCCTCCTTTTTGGGACCACCCTCATTTTGATAGATTTTACCACCAGGAGTGCAAATGAGACATTCTCTATTAGATGCAATGGTTTTCTGTATTGGGACCATGATTTCGGTCCTAACTTGTTCACCGGTCCTCATATGGAAGGTACTTTTTCTTGTTGATGTCCCAAAAAGGGTAGATATACAAGAACACACACACACACACACACACACACACACACACACACACACAGCAAAATGAGATTGATTTTTCATTGCAGTTTTATTAATAACCACATGGTTTTTATTGTCTCTCTAGTCCAAGAATGTCAAACTTTCTTTCATTGAGGTCCAAATAGCAGTTACTTCTGAACTTGTAACAGTGAATGATCTTATTACACAATTTCCTGTGCATTTTATAATTGTATTTTATTCGCATAAAATGTAAAAACTTTTTTTTTGTATGACCATTGAACATTAAGCAAAATTTAAAAGGGAAATATTATGTATTAAACAGACATGAGTGCAGCTGGGATTGGCTCCAGCCGCCTGCGGACCCGAGAGGGACAGACGGTAGAAAATGGAAGAATGGATGGCATACTTCAAATGTATTTGGCCACACCCCCGGAGCATGTACAAAATGACGAAAATGGAACTCCAAAAAACAATTTGTAAAATTAAGATTTTTGTGTTTTTTACTATTGTAAACATAATTAAATATGCATAAACAAGTACAATAAACATCACCTAAACAAATAACACAATCATACAAAATAAGAAAAATGCGGTTTGAATTGGCTCCACACTAAAGGATGTTCAATAGAAATTACAGGAAGTGCAATTACTGGCAATTACATTAATTACAGTGTTGTCCTGTAATTTTCTATAATTTATCATACATCAAATTAAATGATCTGTTCTATAGAAGACACATTCGTTCTTAACTGTCAATGGAAAACATTCGCTGTAATTAAGGTAAAAAGAAAATATATAATAATATATAATAATAATATATAATCTTGTAAGATATTATCGTAAATTATTATATTATCTAATAACTTCTCATCTTAACTTGCACACGTTCTCCAACAGTGCAGTACTGGGCTTTTATTTTGTTTGGTTTACAGTTTGTTTATTTAATACATATTAACACATTTAAATATAAATATGCAAGATTATAGTCAACAGCTAATTTCCATCTTCAGTCCCTTTGGCAGGTTGACGTTTGCATATGATTATTAAGACAACATTGACAAGTAGAATAATTAGTCATCAAAGAGGTAAAAGTAGTCAATTCCCCTCTAGTACCAGCTCTTCTTAAATCTTTTTGTCTTTTCTTTATTTTTATTTTTTTTTTACAAATTCTTGTATGGAATATTTTTTGGTGTTGATTAACAGTGTTGTTCCATTTAATGTTTTTTTTTTAATATCTGACATGATAAGTTTTTGTTTTTTTTATCTAATCCAAACTTGTTCCAATGAAAAATGAAAGCATGCGGGGACCATTTTGATATTTTTAATTTTCAAAACCAATACAATATCTATGGTAACCTTTATGGTTTCCCTCGATTTCGGTGACTATTAAAGGTCCCGAGGACCCAAAAGGGTCTCAGTCATTTAAGTGTTAAAAATAAGTCATACATTAATATTTTTTTTTACATTCAATGCTTAAATATCCATAGATCAACTTCAGTTGTATCCGTTGACATACATTGGTATTTAAAAAAAAAAAGCGTGATACCTCTTTTATCAAATATAACCCTGTTTTTTTATGGCAAAAACACAAAACATGCAATTTTCTTCCCCAAAAATGTTCAAAGTGGAATATTTGATGTGAAGTAAGGGGAGCCTAAACAGATAGCATTTACTTTTGCTTAATTTAACATGGAAATTCATCGGAATTCAACCGACATCCTCAGTCCAAATTGGAATTGGTCATCTGTGTTAACGTCGCAGAGGAGGTGGAAAAAGCTTATTTTGGAGAAACAAGGCCCAAGAGAGGCTGAAGAGGTTAATCTGATGTTTGCATACAAAGTGCACAACAAGACAAGGAAGACAAAGGTCAAGACACGGCAAGCGGTCTGATAACGGTCAACATTTTGCTGTCATTGAATCAAGACATGTTATTTTGATGCGGCAACTGTGTTTTGTTGATACAAGTATTGGAAATGAGTGCTGAGGATAGGATAAGATAGCACGATATTCGCAACAAAATTACATTTTTAGCACAGACTCGTTCAAGAGCAGACATACATAGACGGGGTAGAAGAGGAACGCTGATGGAGCGCCACAAGGGCGGTGCCCCGTAAATATGAGAAAAAGGTGGAGCGATCCCAGACTAGGAGGGGAAGAGGTTCAGTTTGGGGCCAGGAAAAAATAAATAGTATGAGAGCACAAAAAAATTGATTCACATCCAAATCGTGATTATTATCCATCTTGAATCTATAGCGATTCATCATTTTCAAAATTCGATAAAATACATTTAAAAAATGTTTTTTTTTGGTGTTAATTATATTTGTATAGCGCTTTTTCTCTAGTGACTCAAAGCGCTTTATATAGTGAAACCCATTGTCTACATCTTTAATCTACATTTAAACCAGTGTGGGTGGCACTGGGAGCAAGTGGGTCAAGTGTCTTGCCCAAGGACACAACGGCAGGGACTTGGATGACGGAAGGAGGAATCGAACCTGGAACCCCTCAAGTTGCTGGCACGGCCGCTCTAACAACCAAGCCATGCCGTCCTAATATATGTATATATATTAGGGATGTCCGATAATGGCTTTTTGCCGATATCCGATATTGTCCAACTCTTAATTACCGATACCGATATCAACCGATACCGCTACATATACAGTCGTGGAATTAACACATTATTATGCCTAATTTGGACAACCAGGTATAGTGAAGATAAAGTCCTTTTTTTTTAAATTAATAAAATAAAATAAGATAAATAAATTAAAAACATTTTCTTGAATAATAAAGAAAGTAAAACAATATAAAAACAGTTACATAGAAACTAGTAATGAATTAAAATTAGTAAAATTAACTGTTAAAGGTTAGTACTATTAGTGGAGCAGCAGCACACACAATCATGTGTGCTTACGGACTGTATCCCTTGCAGACTGTATTGTTATATATTGGTATATAATGTAGGAACCAGAATATTAATAACAAAGAAACAACCCTTTTGTGTGAATGAGTGTGAATGGGGGAGGGAGGTTTGTTGGGTTAGTGTACTAATTGTAAGTGTATCTTGTGTTTTTTATCTTGATTTAATAAAAAAATAAAAAATGATACCGATAATAAAAAAAACCCGAAACCGATCATTTCCGATATTACATTTTAAAGCATGTAATTTAAAACATTTGTATGCACGTACAACACTTAAGACCTTCAGTATATTAGTATGTGGATTTAATTATGGAATGGATTAAAAGCCTACTGAAAGCCACTACTACCGACCACGCAGTCTGATAGTTTATATATTAATGATGAAATCTTAACATTGCAACACATGCCAATACGGCCGGGTTAACTTATAAAGTGACATTTTAAATTTCCCGCTAAACTTCCGTTTGAAAACGCCTTTGGATGATGACGTATACGCGTGACGTAGCCAGTGAAACAGAAGTATCGGTACCCCATTGAATTAATTACAAAATACCTCTGTTTTCATCTCATAATTCCACAGTATTATGGACATCTGTGTTGGTGAATCTTTTGCAAATTGTTTAATGAACAATGGAGACTGCAAAGAAGAAAGTTGTAGGTGGGATCGGTGTACTAGCGGCTGGCTGCAGCAACACAACAAGGAGGACTTACTTGGATAGCAGACGCGCTAGCCGATGCTAGCCACCGACCGCACGGATGATCGTGGTGAAGTCCTTCGTCCTTCCGTCGATCGCTGGAACGCAGGTGAGCACGGGTGTTGATGAGCAGATGAGGGCTGGCTGGCGTAGTTGGAGCGCTAATGTTTTTATCATAGCTCTGTGAGGTCCCGTTATACTAAGTTAGCTTCAATGGCGTCGTTAGCAACAGCATTTTTAAGCTTCGCCAAGCTGGAAAACATTAACCGTTTATTTACATGTTCATGGTTTAATAGTATTGTTGATTTTCTGTCTATCCTTCCAGTCAGGGGTTTATGTATTTTGTTTCTATCTGCATTTGAGCCCGATGCTATCACGTTAGCTCCCTAGCTAAGTTAGCTTCGATGGCGTCGTTAGCAACAGCATTGTTAACCTTCGCCAAGCTGGAAAGCATTAACCGTGTACTTACATGTCCATGGTTTAAAAGTATTGTTGATCTTCTGTCTATCCTTCCAGTCAGGGATTTATATATTTTGTTTCTATATGCAGTTAAGCACGATGCTATCACGTTAGCTTCGTAGCTAAAGTGTTTCGTCGATGTATTGTCGTGGGGATAAAAGTCACTGTGAATGTCCATTTCGCGTTCTCGACTCTCATTTTCAAGAGGATATAGTATCCGAGGTGGTTTGAAATACAAATCCGTGATCCACAATAGAAAAAGGAGAGAGTGTGGAATCCAATGAGCCAGCTTGTACCTAAGTTACGGTCAGAACGAAAAAAGATATGTCTTGCACTGCATTCTAGTCTGTCACTCTAACGTCCTCATCCACAAATTATCCATCCTCGCTCAAATTAATGGGGTAATCGTCGCTTTCTCGGTCCGAATCGCTCTAGCTGCATTGAAAACAATAGGAAAATATGAGGAGGTGATCAACTGACTACGTCACGCTACTTCCGGTAGGGGCAAGGCTTTTTTTAAAAAAACATATGGTCTTAACATGCCAGCTTGAAATAACAGCTTTTCAAACCGTAACTTTAACGCCCTCTGGTGTTCAGATACAAGTGAGACACACACGCATACTAAGAATTAATTAATAAAAGAAAACAATACAAAAAATGAAAAAGTGCCTCGTATGATTTAAAATAATGGAAAGTATTGCTAATGTTTATAATTTTGTTTTATTCTTTGAATTGTACTTTGGCGACTTTTAGACTAAATAGTAATGTACTAATGTACATATATACATATACACACATACACATATATATATATATATATATATATATATATATATATATATATATATACACATATATATATATATATATACACATCTACATATACACACACATATGTATATACAAATATACATATACATAATACATACATACACATACATATATATATATACATACACATACATATATATATATACATATACACACATATATATTACACATTTATACACACACATACATATATATATATATATATATATATATATATATATATATATACATATACAAACATATATATATATATATATATACAGTACATACATACACACACATACATATATATACACATTACACATATATATACATACACAGTATATGTGTATGTATATGTTTTTTTTAATTTTTAAAAACATTTTTTAGAGATTTAATTGAAAAGGTACTATTGACTGATATATAGATCAGATACAGTTGACAGTTAAAAGGATACAAAATAAACATTTAAAATACAATGTGATATTGAGAAATAAATATGCGGGGTAAATGGGGGAGAGTTTGAAATAATTTAAGTTGTACGTTTTAAACAAGAAAAATAAGAGAAAACAATTGTGATAAAGTATTGGCAATAAGAATATTTAATGCACTTTAAATGAATGACATTGTGATGTAAACCATACTAGACAACATGTGTGGTAAAAATGATGTTAAAGGCTTTTGTTTGAAGGCGTCATGTTTAAATACAGCATTGTGTTTTTATTCAATATCTTACAATCAAGTGTATAAAACGCAAAGAGGTTATTAATACGGCTTTCTTGTCCGTATTGTTTCCTACCAGGGCAGCTGAGTGCCGTCCCAGCTGTACGCCTGGCCCGTCTTGTCTGAATCCAGCGTCTCGATGATGCTCATCAGGCAGCTGACCGAGTGCTCGGTGCTGAACAGCCTTTCCCTGGGGACGTTCCTGTGATACGGCCGTGACAGGTCCGTGTCCACCGTTCCCGGGTGCAGAGCAACACACACCACCTGACACGGCAGACGTCGTCGTTACGAGCGCAGGCGACAGAAACGGAGAACGCGGGACTTACTTTGGGTCGGCTGCGGCCCAGCTCTATGGAGAGATTCCTCGTTGCCATGTTGAGGGCCGCTTTGGACATTCTGTAGCTGTACCAACCGCCAAGACCTGACAGGACACATGGGGTTTACGCAGTGCTCAACATTACAACTCAATCTTTACATTCTGCTTTCATCAAGATAATACTTCTGTCAGTGCATTCAACAATATGTTGATGATTGTGCATGTCAGTGGAACCTCCATTTACAAACCCCACACACTTCGCGGTTGACTTACTTTTACAACGCGCCAAATACACGATGCCTCTGTGTCGAAACGCCTCAATTCTTCATTTTGTGTCCTGTCGGCAGCCATGTTGTGCTTGCTCGCATTGAAGGGGTTAAGGAAGTTTTTCATTGTGATGAGAACAGACTTTTTTGGTAGATGTTAATCAAAATCAGCTTTATGTCCTGTAAGTAGGGATGTACAGTACAGGCCAAAAGTTTGGACACACCTTCTCCTCATTCAATGCATTTTCTTTATTTTCATGACTATTTACATTGTAGATTGTCTCTGAAGGCATCAAAACTATGAATGAACACATGTGGAGTTATATACTTAACAAAAAAGGTGAAATAACTGAAAACGGACCCCATAAGGGACAAGCGGTAGAAAATGGATGGATGTTTTATATTCTAGTTTCTTCAAAATAGCCACCCTTTGCTCTGATTACTGCTTTGCACACTCTTGGCATTCTCTCGATGAGCTTCAAGCACACCTGTGAAGTGAAAACCATTTCAGGTGACTACCTCTTGAAGCTCATCGAGAGAATGCCAAGAGTGTACGAAAAAGTAATCAGAGCAAAGGGGGGCTATTTTGAAGAAACTAGAATATAAAACATGTTTTCAGTTATTTCACCTTTTTTTGTTGAGTGCATAACTCCACATGTGTTCATTCATAGTTTGGATGCCTTCAGTGACAATCTACAATGTAAATAGTCATGAAAATAAAAAAAAGACATTGAATGAGGAGAAGGTGTGTCCAAACTTTTGGCCTGTACTGTATATCGTTAGGATTTTATCGATACCGATATCATCAGTACTCTTAACAGTAATATATGTCATTTGTGTAAATAAAGATGTGCACATTATGAGCAGGAGGTTGTACACCAGCAACATCACGTAACATCTCACAGCAGGGAACTCTTGTCTCAACACCTGCTTTTTAAGTCTTAAACAAGTCAACTATGTTTGCTCATGCAATTGTTGTGTCATCATCTTTTAAAGACCACCCCAGCAGGCACAAGACATTGATACAACGTTGATTATACGTACATGGCCTTTAAAACTGACTTTGAAACAATGTTGCAAAATTGTTGTATTTGTAAATTGAGACAACGTTGGTGTCTATTGTTGGGAAATGACCAAAATTCAATGGCCAAATCAATGTCACGACCTTACATTGAATAAACGTTGTCAAAAAGTATGTTGTTTCAATGTTTTATTTGTGTTGTAGTATATTTGTTAGGAAATGACCGAAATGTTAATGGTCAAATCAACGTCAGAACCCATCATTGATTAAATGTCGTCAAAAAGCATGTTGTTTCAACGTTATGTTTGAGTTGCTCAACATCAGGACCTGATTCAACAAGTTCTCAACGTTGTTTCAATGTCTTGTGCCTGCTGGGACATAGATCCTTCATTGTGTTTCTATTCATTACAATTACACTCAATATATCCATCCATCCATTTGCTACCGCTTGTCCCGATTAAAATATTTAAAATAATAGTAATAAAGTAATACATCCATCCATCCATTTTCTACCGCTTATCCCTTTCGGGGTCGCGGGGGCAGGAGGGGGTCGCTGGAGCCTATCTCAGCTGCAAGTAAAATAATATTTATGTATGGTATTCATGACATTAGGTGGGGCAGCACGGTTGTACAGGGGTTAGTGCATGTGCCTCACAATACGAAGGTCCTGAGTAGTCCTGAGTTCAATCCCGGGCTCAGGATGTTCCTGTGTGGAGTTTGCATGTTCTCCCCATGACTGCGTGGGTTCCCTCCGGGTACTCCGGCTTCCTCCCACCTCCAAAGACATGCACCTGGGGATAGGTTGATTGTCAACACTAAATGGTCCCTAGTGTGTGAATGTGAGTGTGAATGTTGTCTGTCTATCTGTGTTGGCCCTGCGATGAGGTGACGACTTGTCCAGGGTGTACCCCGCCTTCCGCCCGAATGCAGCTGAGATAGGCTCCAGCAATCCCCGGGACCCCGAAAGGGACCAGCGGTAGAAAATGGATGGATAGATGGACATTAGGTGGGTGTGCATTTTGTAACAATAGGAATTGTTGTTTGTGTTTATGTTGCACAAGGACGTATTTAAGTGACGGACCCTAAGCCATATTGAGTGTTGACAACTACTGTGTATTATTTTTTTTTTAAAAGACCCAGTGATTATTATATTTTTCACTTATATGTCTCACTTTTTGAGAGGATTAATATTGACGTGTGGATTTTTGCATCCCCAAGAGGACGATTGATGAAACGCGCGTTCACTTCAAACTGGCACTAACTCTTATTAGCCTACGTGACTTTGAAGAGGAAATACTGTTACAAACATTTGTGTGGTATTGCTTCTTTATTTGTGATTATTCCAAGGTGATTATCATTTCTTTATGCGTAGCGACGCCACTTGAACTGTACCTGTCAGCATGTCATTATTACGAAGGTCAGCTGGATAAAAAAAATAAAATCCTTAGTCCAGAATCCTAACGGTCTTTTTGGACCAACCCGTTTAGAAACATGTACCAAAAAATACCACTATACAGTATACATCCCTAACTGTAAGTGGATTTTACTTTTTTAAATGTTTGTCATTGTAGCAATATGGTTGTTAAAGGTAAAGACTTTTGTGATTTCTGATCATTTGTGAGGGCACCAAAGGGAGTTCTGTGTGTATGTGCATGCTGGCAGAGCAGATCATACAGGGAAATTGAGCTTGTCGTTGTTGTTTTGCTTGTTAATAAATAGAAAGTTAATTCAACACCTCCTTGTTATGTTTTTTTGATACACAGTACTGTATATGATTTAAACTTGTGTTCAAAGTGTACAAACCTTCACTAAAATATGAACTTTTTTGGAACTCATTATTCATATTTAAATTTTTTCCTATGGAGAAATTTGCTTCACTATATAAACTTTTCGATTCATAAACTTTGCTTAAGAACCAATTAGTTTCGCAAATAGAGGTTCCACTGTATAGGTGTTGTCAGTTTTGTGGTTTTGTTCAAGCTGAGTAAGCAATAACGAAATAAATGCTCCCATACGATTGGCCGCTACTTACCATTGTCGCCAATGGAACCCACTTTAGCAGTGATATTGACGATGATGCCGCTGTGCTGCTTGGCCTTTTCGGGCGGCTGCTGACCAAAGCCGCCGGCGCCCTTTTGAAGGAGGGGAGAAAAATACTTGGCCATGACCAGAGGACCCACAGTGTTGGTCGTCAGGGTGGAAACAATGCCCTGAAGCAGAAAAAATAAAAATAAAAAAAAGAGTCAAAAATGATATAAAAATGCTAATTTAGGAGACAACTTTGCAGTTGAACTATATCAGGGATGTCCAAACTTTAGCCACTTAGGGCCACACAGTGAAAAAATCTAAGCCTGCGGGGGCCAGCCTGATATTTTAATTTCCAAAACCATTACAAAACTGTATATCAGTGGTTCTCAAACTTTTTTCACCAAGTACCACCTCAGAAAAAACTTGGCTCTCCAAGTACCACCATAATGACCTACATTAAAATACAGTAGCGTGGTAGGTCTAAGTATTGATTAAAAAACAAGGCAGAGGTTTTATTTAACATATTTATTTTTTAGGCCACTGTAACATTACACACAGTTTAAACAGTAACACCGTGTTTAAATATAGGAAAATAAACACTGTATTTGTAGTGATTCTTTGGCATGCCACTAGATGGAGCCCGCATACCGCTAGATCAGGGGTCACCAACCTTTTTGAAAGCAAGAGCTACTTCTTGGGTACTGATTAATGCGGAGGGCTACCAGTTTGATACACACTTAAATAAATTGCCAGAAATAGCCAATTTGCTCAATTTACCTTTAACTCTGTTATTATTAATAATTAATGATATTTATCTTTGTGGAAACACTGATCATCTTAATGATGTCTCACAATAAATATATATAGAAACAGATAAATATCAATATGCAACACTTTATTTGTATATTTTCTCTAAGTGCACATTTTTCAAATTGAACATTTTCAAATGAACACTTCTAAAACAGTCCTGTGAAATCACAATATCCCATTTTAACTAGCTAGCCACTAACATTTTTTAACAAATCATGAATTACTTTGCACCATGTTTGTACAAATAATAACTCATGTAAAATACAAAAGTCAACTCTCAAATTTTTAAATAAATCATGTCACACTTTGAACTGGACACCAAATCTGTTATCTGTTTCTTTGTCAGTTAGTGAAGACCAAGTCTTTAAAATATTTTCTTGGATTTTCAAATTCTATTTGAGTTTTGTCTCTCTTAGAATTAAAAATGTCGAGCAAAGCGAGACCAGCTTGCTAGTAAATAAATAAAATTTAAAAAATAGAGGCAGCTCACAGGTAAGTGCTGCTATTTGAGCTATTTTTAGAACAGGCCAGTGGGCTACTCATCTGGTCCTCCTGAGTAAGTGAGATAAAAAGATAATGTTGCAAAAAAAAAAAAGTTTATACTAATGGTGTCATTGTAGGCTGCTTAAACCTGTAAAACCAAGACTTTAATCGCCTCACAGTTGCAGGTTTGTTTGTTTTTTGTTGTTTTTTTTACCAACAATGTCATCCTAATATTCATGGTTTTAATATTGCACAATTTATTTCAAAAAGAGCTTTGACACGAGGGCACCGCGTTGGTGACCCCTGCGCTAGAGCATACTTGCCAACCCTCCCGTTTTTAGCGGGAGAATCCTGTTATTCAGCGCCTCTCCCGACAACCTCCCTTCTCCCGACAAACTCCCGGTATTGAGCCGGAGCTGGAGGCCACGCCCCCTCCAGCTCAATGCGGACCTGAGACTGAGTGGGGACAGCCTATTCTCATGTCCACTTTCCCACAATATAAATACGCTTGCAAGTTCCAAAACGAATGGAAACAAGAATTTAAGTTCATCCAGGACAGTTCGAAGGGGAAGGTGAGTGTCCGCCCTGAGATCGGTAGGTTGGAGTTCAAATCCCAGCCGGGTTGGAGTTGGGGGTTAAATCACCAAAATGATTCCCGGGCGCGGCGCCGCTGCTGCCCACTGCTCCCCAAGGGGATGGGACAAATGCAGAGGACAAATTTCACCACATCTAGTGTGTGTGTGACAATCATTGGTACTTTAATCTTTAATCTTAAATATGTAGAACAGACTTCTCCATTGAACACAGTGGCCGAAATGATTTCTCAGTCATGAACAGAGAAGTTAAACAGGACAATACTGCCATCTAATGGATAGATAATTCAAGTATTTATTTTATGTAAATAAAATATATATATATATATATATATATATATATATAGCTAGAATTCACTGAAAGTCAAGTATTTCATACATGTATATATAAATATATATATATATATATATATATATATATATATATATATATGTATATATATACACATATATATACACATATATATCAATCAATCAATCAATGTTTATTTATATAGCCCTAAATCACAAGTGTCTCAAAGGGCTGTACAAGCCACAACGACATCCTCGGTACAGAGCCCACATACGGGCAAGGAAAACTCACCCCAGTGGGACGTCAATGTGAATGACTATGAGAAACCTTGGAGAGGATCGCATATGTGGGTAACCCCCCCCCCTCTAGGGGAGACCGAAAGCAATGGATGTCGAGTGGGTCTGACATAATATTGTGAAAGTCCAACACATCAGCGAAAGTATAACATTTGTTGCATTATTAAATCATATTTAAGTAAAAAAAAAAAAATGCAGTTGCATTCAATACATGTATTTTTTCTGTCAATATGGAAAGTACGAATACATTTAGTGGGAAAAGATAACATACATTTATATTATTTCAAGGACTTTGCGGGCCACATTAAAGGCCTACTGAAATGAATTTTTTTTATTTAAACGGGGATAGCAGATCCATTCTATGTGTCATACTTGATCATTTCGCGATATTGCCATATTTTTGCTGAAAGGATTTAGTATAGAACAACGACGATAAAGTTCGCAACTTTTGGTCGCTGATAAAAAAAAGCCTTGCCTATACCGGAAGTAGCGTGACGTCACAGGAGGAAGGATTCCTCACAATTCCCCGTTGTTTACAATGGAGCGAGAGAGATTCGGACCGAGAAAGCGACGATTACCCCATTAATTTGAGCGAGGATGAAAGATTCGTGGATGAGGAACGTTAGAGGGAAGGACTAGAGAGGCAGTGCAGAGTGTATCTTTTTTCGCTCTGACCGTAACTTAGGTACAAGGTCTCATTGGATTCCACACACTCTCCTTTTTCTATTGTGGATCACGGATTTGTATTTTAAACCACCTCGGATACTATATCCTCTTGAAAATGAGAGTCGAGAACGCGAAATGGACATTCACAGTGACTTTTATCTCCACGACAATACATCGGCTAAGCTCTTTAGCTACTGCGCTAACGTGATAGCATCGGGCTCAAATGCAGATATAAACAAAATAAATAAATCCCTGACTGGAAGGATAGACAGAAGATCAACAATACTATTAAACCATGGACATGTAACTACACGGTTAATAATTCTCAGCCTGGCAAAGCTTAACAATGCTGTTGCTAACGACGCTGAAGCTAACTTAGCAACTTAGCAACCGGACCTCACAGAGCTATGATAAAAACATTAGCGCTCCACCTACGCCAGCCAGCCCTCAGCTGCCCATCAACACCCGTGCTCACCTGCGTTCCAGCGATCGACGGCGCGACGAAGGACTTCACCCGATCACAGATGTCTGCTATCCAAGTAAGTCGTCTTTGTTGTGTTGCTACAGCCAGCCGCTAATACACCGATCCCACCTACAACTTTCTTCTTTGCAGTCTCCATTGTTCATTAAACAAATTGCAAAAGATTCACCAACACAGATGTCCAGAATACTGTGGAATTGTTCCATGAAAACAGAGCAGTTTGTATGGTGACACATTGGGTACGAATACTTCCGTTGCCGTCGTGACGTCACGCGCATAAGTCATCATACATAGACGTTTCCAACCGGAAGTTTAGCGGGAAATTTAAAATTGCACTTTATAAGTTAACCCGGCCGTATTGGCATGTGTTGCAATTAGGGATGATACTCGAAACCGGTTTTCTCGGTTGTTCGATAAGAAAATAACCGAGTCCTCGGACTCGAATCCCTTTTTGAGAACCGGTAACCGTTATCGAAACCACTATAGTAAAGAAAAGAGTTGGTTCTTTATTCGAATCCCGAGGAACGAATCCCGTCCCGACCAGAAATGCTCCGTGTGACATCACAATAAATCAGTCACGTAGCTCAGTCATTAGGCGCAGATAGCGAAAGCAGGAAAACAATGGATGGGAAAAAGCGCTCCAAGGTGTAATAAAGTTCAAAACAAAAGGTATAATCCAATGAATAACTTTACTGAGAGATTTGAGCAGGGTACAAACTCATGAAGAACACTTTTACGACCCACCGGAAACATAGCAACCAGGCTAGCAACGCACCTCCTTTACGGCAGCTGGCGCAACGTTCTTAAAGCAACCGCAGCACATACATATATATACAACACATCTTCTCCCTTTTTTAACTTTTGTTTTTCACACTGTATATGTGTTGTCTGTCTAATTATAAATAATGCAGACGAGGCGTGTCGGCTGAGTTCTTGACGTTTACTTTCACGGGTGACGACATGCAACAACACTTTTCGGGGCTACCGCGCATGCTCGTCACTCCCGTTGCATGATGGGTAGTGTAGTTGTTATATTCCCTAGCTCATAACATCTTTCCCCCTATAAAGAAATAATGTTAACTCAATAAAGTGTATTTCTTTTTTTAGCTTTAACTTTTCATTTTTTAGCATTGTAACCACATTTGCAAACAACTTTTCTCTTCATAGAATTTTCTTTCTTTCTTTAAAGTGCAAAAATGTCAAATCATCATAACAAACAGTTATGTCAAATAGCAGCAGAATTGAACTTTTTGGAGAGCTGTATTATTTCCAGTTTTGTGCCCAAGGGACTGATTTTATTTAACAGTATATTATTATTTATACACCTATAGTGATCACAGAGACAGCTTGTTTTTGTGTTACTGTATATATTTGTTTCTCTGAAAAATCCCACTTAGTATACTTTGGGTAACAACAGTCAATGTTTATATATTTTATTTTATTTTTTTAGGGGGGTAACAGTCAATATTTATTTATTTATTAGATTAAATAGTTTTCTTATATAATAAAAGTGAGCTTTTGTTAAACCAAATATTGTGTTTTTTTTTCCATATACAACAAACTATCTGGACTCGATAAGAGAATCGATAAGGAATCGGTTCGATAAGAGGATTCGATAATAGACTCGAACTCGATAATTTCTTATCAAACATCATCCCTAGTTGCAATGTTAAGATTTCATCATTGATATATAAACTATCAGACTGCGTGGGCGGTAGTAGTGGCTTTCAGTAGGCCTTTAAATGATGTGGCAGGTCGGATCTGGCCCTTGCAATCTTCAGATCGGTCGATTATACGATTTTATTATTATTATTTGTTTGATGCATTTTTTGACATACAAATTATTATTTGTTAATGGCAAACACAGAACATACTCATTATTTCCCCCAAAAAATGTTTTAAAGTGTGAAGTAATTGGAGCCTTCACTAATAATAATAATAATGGATTAGATTTATATAGCGCTTTTCTAGACACTCAAAGCGCTTCACAGAGAAGTGAGAACCCATCATTCATTCACACCTGGTGGTGGTAAGCTACTTTCGTAGCCACAGCTGCCCTGGGGTAGACTGACGGAAGCGTGCCTGCCAATTTGCACCTACGGCCCCCCTGACCAACACCCATCATTCATTCACCAGTGTGAGCGGCACCGGGGACAAGGGTGAAGTGTCCTGCCCAAGGACACAACGGCAGCGATTTGGATGGTAAGAGGCGGGGAGCGAACCTGCAACCCTCCGGGCGCTCTACCCACTACGCCATGCAGCCCCAAGTCAATAACTCATAACATTGGTTTAAATTAGAGATGTCCGATAATATCGGCCGATAAATGCTTTAAAATGTATAATCGGAAATTATCGGTATCGGTTTCAAAATTATCGGTATCGGTTTCAAAAAGTAAAATTTATGACTTCTTAAAACGCCGCTGTGTACACGGACGTAGGGAGAAGCACAGAGCGCCAATAAACCTTAAAAAGCAATGCCTTTACGTGCCGGCCCAATCACATAATATCTACGGCTTTTCACACACACACAAGTGAATGCAATGCATACTTGGTCAACAGCCATACAGGTCACACTGAGGGTGGCCGTATGAACATCTTTAACACTGTTACAAATATGCGCCACACTGTGAACCCACACCAAACAAGAATGACAAACACATTTTGGGAGAACATCCGCACCGTAACGCAACATAAACACAACAGAACAAATACCCAGATCCCCTTGCAGCACTAACTCTTCCGGGACGCTACAATATACACCCCCCACTACCCCCTACCCCCCCAACCCCAAACATCCTCATGCTCTCTCAGGGAGAGCATGTCCCAAATTCCAAGCTGCTGTTTTGAGGCATGTTAAAAAAAATAATGCACTTTGTGACTTCAATAATAAATATGGCAGTGCCATGTTGGCATTTCCCCATAACTTGAGTTGATTTATTTTGGAAAACCTTGTTACATTGTTTAATGCAGGGGTCACCAATGCGGTCCCCGCGGACACCAGGTAGCCCGTAAGGACCAGATGAGTAGCCCGCTGGCCTGTTCTAAAAATAGCTCAAATAGCAGCACTTACCAGTGAGCTGCCTCTATTTTTTAAATTGTATTTATTTACTAGCAAGCTGGTCTCGCTTTGCTCGACATTTTTAATTCTAGAGAGACAAAACTCAATTAGAATTTGAAAATCCAAGAAAATATTTTAAAGACTTGGTCTTCACTAACTGACAAAGAAACAGATAACAGATTTGGTGTCCAGTTCAAAGTGTGACATGATTTATTTAAAAATTTGAGAGTTGACTTTTCTATTTTACATGAGTTATTATTTGTACAAACATAATGCAAAGTAATTCATGATTTGTTAAAAAATGTTAGTGGCTAGCTAGTTAAAATGGGATATTGTGATTTCACAAGACTGTCTTAGAAGTGTTCATTCGAAAATGTTCAATTTGAAAAATGTGCACTTAGAGAAAATATAAAAATAAAGTCTTGCATATTGATATTTATCTGTTTCTATATATATTTATTGTGAGAAATCATTAAGATGATCAGTGTTTCCACAAAGATAAATATCATTAATTAATAATAATAACATAGAGTTAAAGGTAAATTGAGCAAATTGGCTATTTCTGGCAATTTATTTAAGTGTGTATCAAACTGGTAGCCCTTCGCATTAATCACTACCCAAGAAGTAGCTCTTGGTTTCAAAAAGGTTGGTGACCCCTGGTTTAATGCATCCAGCGGGGCATCACAACAAAATTAGGCATAATAATGTGTTAATTCCACGACTGTATTTATCGGTATCGGTTGATATCGGAATCGGTAATTAAGAGTTGGACAATATCGGAATATCGGCAAAAAAGCCATTATCGGACACCTCTCATTTTAATTCATTATTATATTTTGAGCAATGACAGTTTTAAAGAAAAAAAACAGCCTGTATGGCAACTTTTGTCATTACATTTTACCCGTTTGCTCTTTTATTCAATATTTTTATGTTATTTTGTTTAACAAAGAATAGCTGCCAGCAGCAAATGGCCCCAGGGCCACACTTTGGACACCTGTGAACTAGATGTCAAAACATGGATGATAGCAAACCTAATAAACATGGTTTTAGTGCAGGAACAAACACAATCAATGTTGTTTACATTGTTACTTGTCATTATTACAGGAGATACAGTATACCTGTGCAGTCACGTCCCTCAAGCTTGTCTCTCCTTTCCCAGATGGATGCAGCAAAGCCGAGGAGTTGAGCAACAAGTCCAGCCGACCAAAGCTCTTCTTGACCCGCTCGGCAGCTTCCCGGATGTCCTCTTCCCGGTTCACGTCCAGTCTGAGAACCGTCAGTCTGTCCTTGTGCTGCCCGGCCAGGCCCAGCAGCTCCGCCGCCGCGTCCGGGTTCCGACATGTCGCTATGACAGTCGAAGGGTTTTTGTTTTGCAATATATGTTTGCAAAATTGGAGCCCCAGTCCACGGCTGGCACCTTGAATGAGCGCTACTGGCGCCGCCATGACATCTGGGTGACGTCACGCTGGGCGGAGCAACGCTTGTTGCCTTCACGGTCAAATAGAATTGCGGGATTTTCCGGTTAAGAAACTAAAACCCTCGTGTTTGACTACTGCAGGGGTGTCCAAACTTTTTCCACTGTGGGCCGCACACTGAAAAATCAAAGCAAGCGGGGGCCATTTTGATATGTTTTTATTTTAAAAACCAATACAATATATGTATAAAAAATATACATTCAGGCCTCCACTCAGGCTTGATCCCAGGGACCCCAAAGGGATTTGGTCAAAAAAATATTAAAAATGTGTCATTATTCAGTAATAATAATGTGTCACGTGTGTGACAATCGTTGGGACTTTAACTAACTTTAAATGGATCAATTCCACCAATTTTACTTACCTTTTAAAATGGCAAACTTTTGGTAAAGTCCCTTGATTTTTTTTCCTCACGTACGATCCAGTTTGTTAAGTACCACTGATACCACTGATAGTCACACACACACTAGGTGTGGTGAAATTATTCTCTGCATTTGACCCATCACCCTTGATCACCCCTTGGGAGGTGAGGGGAGCAGTGGGCAGCAGCGGTGGAATTTGGTGATTTAACCCCCAATTCCAACGCTCGATGCTGAGTGCCAAGCAGGGAGGTAATGGCTCCCATTTTTATAGTCTTTGGTATGACTCTGCCTGGGTTTGAACTCACGACCTACCGATATCAGGGCGGACACTCTAACCACTAAATCTCTAGATCAGTGTTTTTCAACCTTTTTTGAGCCAAGGCACATTTTTTTCATTGGAAAAATGCGGAGGCACACCACCAGCAGAAAACATTTAAAAAAATGAAACTCAGCAGCCAATATTGACAATAAAAAGTCGTTCTTGCAATTGTTGGATATGAATTCAAACCATAATCAAGCATGCATCACTATAGCTCTGGTCTCAAAGTAGGTGTACTGTCACGACCTGTCATGTCACGCCGCGACTTATTGAGTTTTTTGGTGTTTTCCTGTGTATTTTGTTTTAGTTTTTGTCTTGCACTCCTATTTTGGTGGCTTTTTCTCTTTATTTGGTATTTTCCTGTAGCAGTTCCAAGTCTTCCTTGACCGCTATTCCCCACACCTGCTTTGTTTTCGCAATCAAGAATATTTCAGTTGTTTTTATCCTTCTTTGTGGGGACATTGTTGATTGTCATGTCATGTTCGAATGTACTTTGTGGACGCTGTCTTTACTCCACAGTAAGTTTTTGCTGTCATCCAGCAATCTTTTTTTGTTTACTTTGTAGCCAGTTCAGTTTTAGTTGCGTTCTGCATAGCCTTCCCTAAGCTTCAATGCCTTTTCTTAGGGGCACTCACCTTTTGTTTATTTTTGCTTTCAGCATTAGATACCTTTTTACCTGCACGCTGCCTCCCGCTGTTTCCGACATCAACAAAGTAATTAGCTACCTGCGCCACCTACCGATATGGAAGAGTATAACGTGGTAAGTCTGCCGATCTCCAAACAGTACAGACACTCAACAACGGCACATTTGCGGATTTTAATTACTAGTATGCAAAAAATATTTTAACCCAAATAGGTGCAATTACATTATCTCCCACCGCATACCAGACTGTATCTCATGGCACACTAGTGTGCCGCGGCGCAGTGGTTGAAAAACACTGCTCTAGATCGACATTAGGTTTATCTGTTAATATAACATTTTTGAAGATTTAAGTTGTATGCTCTTTTTGTCATAGAAAACCCTGTTTTTTTATGGAAAAAAACAAAATATGCAATATTTTCACCCAATAAAATTTGTAAGTGGAATATTTCAGATTATATAATAATTGGAGCCTTAAAAAGGTCAATAACTCATAAAACCATTGATTTTAATTCATTATTGTTTTTTGAGCAATGACACTTAAAAACAAATCACATTAAAATCATTGGGGATCCAAAAGCGTCCTACACATTAAAGTGTTAAAAAATTAATTATATATATTTTTTTACGGTTTACTTTTAACACAATAATCTCGAGCTCAACTTCAGATCTATCCGTCAATTATAGGTTTGATTGTGGTTTTTGTTTTTTCTTTGTTCGTTTTAGGCCCTTCTTTAAAAAAAACAGCTCAGTTTTTTATATGGCAAACACAATATATGCAACATTTTCCCCAAAAGATATCTCAAAGTGGAATATTTAATGTGACGTAATTGGAGCCTTGACTAGGTCAATAATTTATAATGACTGATTTTGATTCATTATTATTTTTTAAAGAAAGAAACAGCCTGCATGGCAGCTTTATGTTATTAGAGTAAACATTGCAACATTTTCTTGTTACATTTCACATGTTTGCTCTTTATACCACTTTTTATGCTTTTAATTTTTTTCAATCGTAGTGGCTGGGGAGAGGAAAGTCTGGGCTTCCTTGCTTAGGCTGCTGCCCCCACGACCCGACCACGGCTGGATGGATGAATTTTTAAAATGTGCCGTGGGGCCATTAAAAAATTACCTGCGGGCCGCAAATGGCCCCAGGGCCGCACTTTGGACACACCTGGACTACTGATACGAGTAAGCGTTCCTTAAAAGTACGTAAAAGCCACGTTACACCTAGTTTAAATGATCATTAAGTCCAAATCGACCACTGTCTTTATATTTAATTTTACTAATGAAAAATAACGATGGGTATCGGAAGGCAACATGTTTCACAACGTGCAAAATGTCACTGTAAAGGTTTTTTATTATTTATTTTATTTTATTGAACAACAAACATACATTTATAATTCACACAAAAGTCAATGCACTTTCAACATCAAGGAAAGAAAACAAAAGCAAATACAGATAGAGTATTGTGGCAGTCCCCACTGCCGTGCGGGTTCTCAGGACCATTTCAGGGAAGACCTTTGCGTGAGACTGCTTTATTTTTACACCAACAGAGTCTTTGGCTGCTTTCCAGCAGCTGCCTCTTACGTGAGCACCAGGTTGGTTTCCCTCCGTCCGCCGTCTACTTTTCAGCAGCACGTCACCTTCGGTTGCCGTCTACTTTTCAGCAGCACGGCTCCGTCGTGCCGGTGGTAGCCGAGGATGGCTTCCTCCCGTCTGCGTCTGCTTTTCAGCAGCACGTGACCTTTGGCGTAGTCTTTTAGCAGCTGCCTTTTCTCCGTCTCCTCTCTCCCTCGTCTTCTTCTTCTTCTTCTTGTGATTTTATGGCGGTTGGCAAGCAACCTTGTGGTGAGCATTACCGCCACCTACTGTAATGGAGTGTGGATCGAGGTGGATTCCTACTCTAAATTATTTTATTTAAACCAGTGTTTTTAAAAAATGTGTGTATTGCTTTATAACCTGTGTGTTCTGAGTGCAATCCTAATATATCTTCCACTGCTAACCTAATATTCTCTTTCGCTAACTTATTTCCCAGTATTTCCCTTTCTCTATTATAATAATTTTCTACAATGTATTAAAACATGTCTTACATTTTCTATCTGTTGGCAAGAATCACACAGTCCTGTAGCATGTTTCCCCATCAATTTCAATGAACTATTTAGATATGTATGTCCTAATTTCATTCTAGTAATGTCTTCTTCCTTCCTATTTCTATTGCCTCCTCTCATTACACCTACTCTCCTCTGGACTTTGTAATACTCTCTACCTTTTGTTTCCTTATTCCAATTATCCTGCCACTTTTTGTGTTCTATCTTAATGATGTTCTTCACTTCTTCTTTACTGTGCTTAATCTCCATGTTTACTTCTGTTTTAGTGCTTGCTTGTTTTGCGTACTTATCAGCTAATTCGTTCCCCTCAACTCCTACATGAGCAGGAACCCAAAGAAATGTTACCACACCTCCCGCTTTATTTATTCTGTAGACTGCCTGAACTATTTCATAAACTAAATCTTGTCTTGTTTCTGACGCTATGTTTTTTATGCTAGTCAATGCACTGCTGGAGTCCGAGCACACGACTGCTTTTCTTGCTTTATTTTCTTCTATCCAATTAATTGCCATATAAATTGCTACCAATTCTCCCGTAAAAACAGATAATTTATCACTAATTATTTTATTTAATACTATGTTTCCTTGTGGAATAACAGCTGCTGCTCCTACCTTATTATTTATAGTTTTTCATGCATCTGTGTACACCATGATGTTGTCTAAAAACGTTTCCTCAATCCATTGTTCTATCTGGTAACTATTTAATTTTCTATCCTTTAGTAATTGCATGTTTACATTTGGGTTTTCATACATCCACGGTGGTATTGCGGGGATTGGTACTGTAGGGCTAACTTTAATATTATCAATTTGAACTTTATTACATCTGTCTCCTATTATCCACCCAAAACTATTCATTTTTTTCTTCTCTTTTTCTTGGCAGTTTAATAGTACTTGATGGGTTGGATGTCCTTGCTTGGACCCTTTTAAGTTTGCCCAATAAACTACTGACAGTTGATCTCTCCTCATATCTAAAGGTTTTTCATTCATCTCTACTTGTAATGCTGCAACTGGTGTTGATTTAGTAGCTCCACAACATAATCTTAAAGCCTGTGATTGGATCCTGTCTATTTTCCCAAGTAATGTTTTTGCAGCAGATTGATAAATAATGCATCCATAATCAATAACAGATCGTATTAAACTGATATATATTGCTTTCAATGTCTGCCTATCAGCCCCCCAGTCTTTACCCCTCAAAGCCCTCATTACATTTAACACCTTTTTACTTTTCTCCACTATTTTGCTGATGTGGGTTGACCAGTTAATATTTTTATCAAACCATATACCCAAATATTTAAATACTTGTACCTCTTCTATATTTTCTCCATAGAGTTTAATTTGGATCTTGTTTTGTACTTTCCTCTTTGTAAAATTTATGACTTTTGTCTTTCCAACAGAGAATCTTAAACCCCACGCTGTTCCCCATTCTTGAACTTTATTTACCTCTTTTTGAATCTTCTTTTCTATATGATTAGTATTTCTACCTCTCTTCCACATCACTCCATCGTCAGCAAACAGTGCCACATCCACTAATCCTTCCACTTCACTAAAAACTTCATTTATCATTATTGAAAATAATACTGGACTTATTATACTCCCTTGCGGGGTCCCATTTTCCACTTCATATACTCTGCTGTATTCATTCTCTATTTTTAATAATATTTTTCTACTTGTTAAGGAGTCTTTTATCCATCTATACATTTTCCCTCTAATCCCAATTATATTTAGTTTTATCAGCAACCCCTGTTTCCACAACATATCATAAGCTTTCTCTATATCAAAAAATACTGCAATTATACTTTCTTTATTTATTTGTCCCTTTCTAATTTCCTCTGCCAGCTGCACTGCTGGGTCGTTTGTGTTTCTTGCTTTGCGAAATCCACTTTGGTAGTTTTTTATTATTTCTTTTGACTCTAAATAATACACTAGTCTTTCATTAATCATTTTTTCCATTACTTTACCCAAATTTGAGGTCAATGCTATCGGCCTATAATTACCTGCCTCTTCCGGGTCTTTCCCTGGTTTGCATATCGGAATTATTACAGCTTCTTTCCACTCTGCTGGTAATTTCCCTTCTTCATATATCCTATTATATAATTTCAAGACCACTTCTTTGCCAATGCTGCTTAAGTTTTTGATCATCTGATAACTCACCTGGTCTTTTCCTGGTGTTGTATTTTTAACCTTTTTCAATATTTGAACCATTTCATTCAAAGAAAATTTCATATCTATAGTGTTGGTTAAACTATTATCATTGTCTTCCACCATTTCCCCAATATTTAAACTAATTGTTTCTTCTCTTTTGTTTTTCTACATTTCTGAAATTATCATTACTGTGCACTTTAACAAATGTCTTTGCTAAAAGTTCTGCTTTTTCTTTATTTTCTACCACACACCGTGTCCCATCTTTCATCACATGATTTTTATGTTCACTTCTGATCCCTGACATTTTCTTGATCATTCCCCACACTTGGCCTAAAGGAGTAGTTCTATTTAATGATTCACAAAACGTTCTCCAATAGTGTTTTTTTGTCTTTTTAATAACGTACCTTACTTTAGCTTGGTGCCTTTTATATTGGATCATATCTTGGAAATTATGTGTTCTTCTCAATATTCTAAATGCTCTATTCTGTTCTTTTATTGCGTCTGTGCACGCTTGTGTCCACCACGGCACTATCTTCCTTCTTTTCCCTATACTACTCCTTGGTATGTTTTTTTGGCTGCTTCTATTATGCACTTTGTAATATCTGTATTTAGTTGTTCAATATCTTGATTTATATCCACTTCCTTTAATGTCATGTCGGTACTTTCCCTAAATTGTCCCCAATCACCGTGATTATACTTCCATCTTCCTTCTTTATCAGTGCTTTCTGTCCTTTGGTTTATGTTTATGTGAATGAAGATTGGGTAGTGATCACTTCCTATAGTGCTGTCTTTATTTACTTCCCACTCTACCTTTCCTGCTAACCCTTGTGACACCAGTGTTAAATCTATTGCTGTTTCTTTACCCGTAACTACATCTAATCTTGTTCCCGACCCATCATTCACACACACACCAGTTCTTTTTCCTCCAAAAATGCTTCCAATGTTTCCCCATTCCAGTCATCCCTTTCACCCCACATTGTGCTATGTGCATTAAAGTCACCACACCAAATGATATTGCCACTCCAGTGCTCGACTATTTTTTCTAGTTGATGAATTTGTAATTTCTTGCACGGATTATAGAAGTTTAGCACTTTGTATCTTTCTTTATTATTCCATACTTCTACCCCTACTATTTCTAGTTCTTGTTTTTCTTTTAATATTGTATAATGCATGTCTTCTTTAATAAATATGGCACAACCTGATCGTGACCAGGTGCGCGATCCCCGCACCTGGTCACAATTGCGGCGTCGCTTTCGGCGCGCCCAGTCTCGCCGTCCACGCCTCCCCGCCGCCATCTTGGAGCGGGCGCCGTCGGTCCGCCGGCCCCGCCTCCCCACAAGTATTAAATATAATAATAATAATAAAAAATATGACCAAAAAATACATTAAATTAAATTGAAAAAAAGGGCTACCTAAATCACTTTAAATGTTTTTAACAGAGATCCATCCATCCAAGATATCAATCTTATTAATTCTCCAATATTTGATTTATAATTGTAAACCATTAAGCCAATTAGGAAATGTAGGCCTTACTTTCATAAATCGACATTTATGTGGAACATTTTTTGCCAAACATTTCTATGTTACAGTCGTTTATAAAAATACCAAATTCTATCTCTTCTACAGTGAATGGGGACATCTCCACATCCTTGTTTCTCAGCCAATCTCCGATCTCCTCCCAAAACACATGTACTCTCTCACATTCCACAAACAGATGATTGACATCCTCTACAGCTCCACAGATATAACAGCCATAATAATAATAATAATAATGGATTAGATTTTATATTGCGCTTTTCTATTATTGGATACTCAAAGCGCTCACAGAGAAGTGGGAACCCATCATTCATTCACACCTGGTGGTATTATCATATTAAATATCTCCATGTTAAATATTAAATTTAACATGGAGATATAACCTCCATGTTAAATTTAAGTTTCAAAAAGTGCTTTGAAGGGTATATTCCATTAATAATTTTAAATTATATTTCTAAAATTTTGGGATGCATTGGGTATGTAATTCATTTTTTTTATTTCAGGCAATGACATAAAGAAGTACAAGTTGACAAAACATAATAAGATAAATTAATATAGTGCATGATTGTCCAGTTTTGCCTGAAAGGAGTGGGAAGAAGATAATTTATTTAATCCCACCCCCAGTTCTCCATTCACTGATTATTCACATGAGTTTCACTCTTACTTTGTTCAAGGATTATAAATACCGATGCTGTATCATAGTGGCATTACCACAGGTAACAATAATTATTACACTGTAACAATAATTTGTATCAACAATGTAGGAATAATGAATATACCAACAATGGTAATAGACAACATAGCAATAGACAACATAGCAATAATGGTAAGGAAACATTGAGCACATGTTAACACTTTGAGACAGAGTATAGCAGAAGGTCAAATTAAATTTAAATAAAATTAATATATCTTGTCCTTATTTTCCTTAGCTCAACTTTTGTAAACTCCTTCAGGATATATGGTCCATGAACAGTGCCCGGAAAATATTTCACTAAAACTGCCCTCATATATTTGTTGGAACATTTTTCATCACAGAAATGAACATCTTCAATATTAAGACTTAATGTCACTGTAAAGGTGCGTACACAATGTTGATCTAAATGATTAGATAATGATTTGTTTAAAAAATTAGACGTGCATTATGCTAAAAGTAATCATAGACTGACAAATATCAACACATTAACAAAGCGTTTGACCGCCAGCCCACAAGTACAATCCGGTTGCCTAGCGACCTACCGACCAATGAGCGCGCAGCGTCATCTCGCTAGCTATTTTTAGCTAGCTACATGCTAACGAACGTGTATAATTGTGAGCGATGAAAAAAGGGCGCGTAAAATGCCGCTGCCAAAACGAAAAGGACCCCTGCAGCAGGCCCACCGAGATGTGGACGACATTAAAGGGAAGGTGTGTGAGATAAGACGTCGTCACTTTTTGTGACGTTTAACTCGACGCGTTGTAGCATGCTAAGTCACAAGCTAACGGCATATGTTAGAAACACAGGACTAATATCACCCGCTGGTTCAAAAAGGACAACTGGAAAGCTTTTAGAGTTGTTTAAGTTACACCTTCTTTTGCAAACAATTTCAAAAGGTAATAGCGGTAACATTTAATGTTTCCTTTGTGGTGCTTGTTCCTAGTTGGACAGTCTGCTGAAAGATGTTCAAAGTAAAGCTGAAACCAAAGAAGAGTCCTTTCGGAGGTAAGAGCCACGCATTTTATAAACCAACGTGTTCATACCTAGTTATGATCGTCTAAAAGTGTAATTTCCCGAACAGCTGTCAAGAGCTCCAAATATCAGCAGAGAAAACATTCAAGAATCTAACAAAACTGACCAAGGTACGATAAATAAGTTCACTTTATTGCTAAACACTGTTTTGTCAGCTCCTACTGTGCTGTGTACTAAGAGAGATGGGAATACCAGAACATTTAATATTACTAAAGATAAATTTGCATCAAAATGAAAAAGCAGTAGTAAGAACTGAACATGGGGACACTGAATGGTTCTCGATAGGCCAGGCCTGGGCAATTATTTTGATTCGGGGGCCACATTTAGAGAAAAAAAGGGGTCTGGGGGGCCGGTAAATCTATTTTTAGGAACACTAATACAAAACCTCACAATAATGTCTGATTGAATGCTAAAAACATTATAACAGACATTATGACAGACAAATGTTATATGCTCAAGTCAAGAATGAAAGCGCTTAGGCGGGCCTATACATAATCGTGAAAAAAAACAAGATAATGACAACAGAAAACATCAGAGAGTTCAAGTTGGATCAAGAAAACAGAAGTAGTGCAGTCGTGCTGCTTTCTAGGCAGTGAAATATATGAAGACGGTGGGTGTTCAAAGGAAATCAAAAGAAGATTAACAATGGCCAGAGCATCACTGATTAAACTGAATAATATGCTCAAGAGCAACCACATTCTTTTAAGCACTAAGATCAAAATGATAGAGACTTTAATATTCCCAATAGCAATTTATCAGAATCAGAATAGTTTTATTGCCATTGTTTGAGAACGGGTTCACAAACTAGGAATTTTTCTTGGTGCAAACGTGCGACATAAAACACAACACATATTTGGTATAAAAAGAGCTGTGACTGAGCTATCAGATAGACTTAGAAGGGATTCAAGGAATTCAAGGAGCTGCTGTTAGGAGTTCTTGTTCATTTGCCTGATGGCCGAGGGGAAAAAACTGTTCAGGTGGCGGGAGGTGTGGGTCTGGATGGAGCGTAGTCTCCTGCCTGAGGGGAGAGGGGAGAATAGTCAGCTGTGATCCGACCCACACGCCTCCTGGTCCTGGAGGAGAACAAGTCCTGGAGGGATGAGAGCTTGCAGCCAATCACCTTCTCCGCAGCACGTACGATGCGTTGCAGTCTATTCTTATCCTGGATTGTGGCGCCGGGGAACCACACTGTGATGGAGGAGGTCAGGATGGACTCTATGATGGCTGAGTAAAACTGCACCAGCATCTCGATCGGCACCTTAAGTTTCCTCAGCTGCCGCAGGAAGTACATCCTCTGCTGGGCCTTCTTGATGAGGGAGCTGATGGTCAGCTCCCACTTGAGTTCCTGGGTGTTGGTGGTGCCCAAGAAACGGAAGGAGTCCACAATGGGGACGGGGGTGGGAGAGTCAATCAGGGTGAGGGGGGATGGTGGGGCTGTGACTTTCCTGGATGTGAACGTTGGACACTGAAAAAACAAGACTCACGAAAAATACTTGCCTTAAACATTCCGTGGACAAAACGAATCTCAAATAAAGAAGTGCTAGAGAAAATGAAACCAAGGAAATTAATTATTAGACAGGATCATTTAACAACAGCTAGGTTACTTTGGCCATATCATGAGAAGAAACAACAACTTGGGTAAAGACATCAGCTTGGAAAATGTGAGGGAAACGTTGAAATGGAAGACAAAGGTGCATGGAAGGAATGACAAAAACAAGAGGAATGACATTAGCTGAGCTAAGAGATAGAGTGGTGGAAAGAGCAGAGTTGAGAAGACTGGTGCATGATATCATCCAAGGTGGACATTTGACTGGACGGAACCTAAGAAGAAGAAGACTGTGCACTAGGGCCGCGTGAAAAAAGGTGCTATCTCGATTCATACTAACATCGGATCTAATTTCTAAATATTGCCGATTTATTATTATTTTTACTTATCAAATAAACACTACTATTTTACAAATGGGACTTTTGCTGCACTGTAGTTACTATGACTAAAAATTATTACTAAATCATTTGGTCATTGATGGAGGTTAATTTGTCTCTATTATGTAAGCTTTTTTTGGACACTTTTAATTTATATAAATGAATTGTTTGCGTTAAAATTTTGTTAGCATATTTTTTACATCAAATTATGCGGACAATTTTATTAACTAAATTGTCAGCAAAATTCTTGTTTAAAAACAGAGCTTGTTGAAAGTCAGTGTTTTAAAATTCAGTGTAAACAATTCAGTGTACAGTATAAAAATTCAGTTCAGAAATTTTCGTTTTTAAAACACATTTTTCTGCACTGAATTTTTACATACTGAAATTTAAAACGCTGTATTTCAACAAACTTAATTTTTAAACATGCACATTTTTCTCACATATTTTCATTTAATGAAATTTTTAGCATACCGTAATTTGATTTGAAAAAAAATGTAGCTCACAAAAATCAAACTCCAAAAATTCAGCGACATAAATTCAGTGTAAAAAAAAAAGCTTTCGTTTGAAAAACACAAATTAACCTCCATAGTATTTATATTCATTCCTAATATGTAAAAACAAAGTCTCATCTGGGACCTTGCATAAAATTTTCTCATTAAATCAATGAGAAGTCTAATAATAATTAGAGATGTTCGATAGTATCGGACTGCCGATGTTATCGGCCGATAAATGCTTTAAATAATATCGGAAATTATCGGTATCAGTTTCAAAATTATCGGTGTTGTGTGATTATCAAAAAGTAATTAGTCACTGAGAGTGGAAAGCAGGGCTCTTGTTTGACACGCTGGGTCCAAAGATGCAACATGAAGTCATTACTGCTGTTTTGAGGGTGATTTATTTTCCCTTTGAGTAAAAATACAATACATTACATTCAGATGGTTTGTGGTCCCTTTGCTGTCCTTTTATGTTCCCTTTGCGGTCAACAGAAGTAACGGCACCCAGGTTCACACTCTCTCCATACAAGCCAAACAATTCACAGAGAGGTGCAGGTTTATATATTCAGCAATCAGCCCCACACACACTCCGCCCACACACCCACACACGTAGCCACACCCACTATCCCAGGTGACAAGTGAGAAACAAATCCTTGCCTCTACAATCGGTATCTGTTTCAAAAAGAAACATTTATGACTTTTTAAGGCACAGCCTTTGCGTGCCGGCCCAATCACATAATATCTACGGCTTTTCACACACACAAGTGAATGCAAGGCATACTTGGTCAACAGCCATACAGGTCACACTGAGGGTGGCCGTATAAACAACTTTAACACTGTTACAAATATGCGCCACACTGTGAACCCACACCAAACAAGAATGACAAACACATTTCGGGAGAACATCCGCACCGTAACACAACATAAACACAACAGAACAAATACCCTGAACCCCTTGCAGCACTAACTCTTTCGGGACGCTACAATATACACCCCCGCTACCCTATACCCCGCCCCCCTAACCCCGCCCACCTCAACTTCCTAATGCTCTCTCAGGGAGAGCATGTCCCAAATTCCAAGCTGCTGTTTTGAGGCATGTTAAAAAAAATAATACACTTTGTGACTTCAATAATAAATATGGCAGTGCCATGTTGGCATTTTTTTCCATAACTTGAGTTGATTTACTTTGGAAAACCTTGTTACATTGTTTAATGCATCCAGCGGGGCATTACAACAAAATTAGGCATAATAAAGTGTTAATTCCACGACTGTATATATCGTATCGGTTGATATCGGAATCGGTAATTAAGAGTTGGACAATATCGGAATATCGGATATCGGCAAAAAATCTATTATCGGACATCTCTAATAATAATCAATAGGTGTGATTTCTATTAACATAAAACATGGCATGTGTGGGGAAAAAAATCCCAAATGTGTGTATTTTTTTTAACACACACACACATATATATTTCTAACAAACGTAAGACGGTACTGGATCAACTATCGCTTTACTGTCAAAACAAAACAACAACGGCAAGCTAAGCTGTCCCTTTGATGCTCTCAAAAACGTTAACAACCAAGTTGCTACAATATTACGGCTCTTGAACGCAAGAAAACCGCAAATAGTAGCTGTCGTTGCATGTTTCTCTCAGGCTGACGAGCTTGCTCCAGTGGGGAACTACGAGCAGAGGAAACTGGAGGAGGAAGGACGACTGCAGAACATCCTGGAGCAGATAGACGACCTCTCTCAGAATCTGTCGCCACCAGGACCCAGCACTGAACCACCAGGAGGGTCTGTAAGCTTACTTGATCTGCAAAAAAAAAAAAGAAGCATCACATTTACAGCAATGCTGCGAGAGTCAATTAAATATGTTTGATTTATCCACAGTAACGAGTTAAATGATAAAGATAGCGAGAAAAGCCTGGAGGACAGCGAAGAGGTTGACAGCGATGAAGATGTTGAAGACAAAAGCGGCCAGGACGAGAGTCCAGCTCCCGAACCGTCCCCTCCGTCAGAGCTTTGCATCTACACGGCGCTCAGTGATTTTAAAGGGGACCAGGAAGGAGATTTGTCTGTTCAGGTGCTGTCAAATAACATATTGTGCAATGCTTATATATTTAATTACTTTGTAACACTCAAAGTTGATTAGTGGTACTATCTGGAGGAAATATGCCATTATATTTAAAAATAAAACTTGTTGATCAAACAGTGATACCTCAACTCAGTGAGCTTAGACTGGATGAACTCCAAGTGTGTTTTGCTTTTTTATGCTTACCAGTGATGGCAAAGAGGGAAAAAGTGATGATAACCGTAGACTAACTGGCAGTCACTATAAACCCACCACTAGGTGGTGTCAGGCAGTACTTTGACATTATTTTAGTTTACTAAAAAAATTTGCTCTTTTAAATGCCCTTTTTTCTCTGTTCTGTCACAGAAGGGGGAAAAACTGAATATCATCCGGAAGACGAGTGATGGTTGGTGGGTAGCCGAGAACTCGAAAGGCGACAGAGGAGTGGTGCCGAGAACCTACCTGAAGGTATGCAAACAAAGTACGGTATATGCTGCAGCCACTACATTAGGCTACACTGAGTTCTTCTCAAATGGTTCCCCCAAGGAACATGCTTCATCAGTATCATGCTTTGAACTGTGTGCACCACAAAACATGCTCATTGTCGCCATTAATCATGACTTCCTCATTTTGATTAAAAAAAAAAGCACAAAGTTTTATTTTATCTTGTATGTTAAAGTGTTTTTTATATTGTGCTCTAGAGTTAATGTTGATTTTAATTTATTTAGTTGATTTAATACGCAGCACGGTGGAAGAGGGGTTAGTGCGTCTGCCTCACAATACGAAGGTCCTGAGTAGTCGTGAGTTCAATCCCGGCCTCGGGATCTTTCTGTGTGGAGTTTGCATGTTCTCCCCGTGACTGCGTGGGTTCCCTCCGGGTACTCCGGCTTCCTCCCACCTCCAAAGACATGCACCTGGGGATGGGTTGATTGGCAACACTAAATTGGCCCTAGTGTGTGATTGTGAGTGTGAATGTTGTCTGTCTATCTGTGTTGGCCCTGCGATGAGGTGGCAACTTGTCCAGGGTGTACCCCGCCTTCCGCCCGATTGTAGCTGAGATAGGCTCCAGCGCCCCCCGCGACCCCGAAGGGAATAAGCGGTAGAAAATGGATGGATGGATGATTTAATACAATTTTGCAGCATCAAATGGTTTGTCTGTCAAAAAATGTTTATAGTTTAAATAAGGATTACCTTATTTGAATTACATTTCAGGCAAATTAATTTACTCTAAATCTTTTCTGTTACAAACTAAAAAACTATTTTAATAAAGTTATTCTTTGTTGTACAGTCGGAAGACAATTTATGTAGCCCCATTAGTCACGGTTTAACTGACACATGAATCGTGACGAAGTGGTGTGCACTATCCCTTTTAACCACCAGATGGCTGTAGAGTGTTGAATATTTTAAAATGAGTTTTGCGGCAATTCCAACTTCAACCTCAGCATCAGTTGCTATGTATCATTTTCAGCAGACTGCATTGCAAAATGATTAACCCTCCTCATTCCTCTCACGCGAGATCCACCCAGGAATGGGGCTATTTGAATCACTTCCTTACTGTTAGATGATCTATACTCCTTTTTTTTCTTTTTGTTTTTTTTAAAGTTAATAAGGATACAATGTTATGTAGAGGTGTACTTATAACTATTTTATAGACAAATATTACGATTAATAATTGTGACATAGGGACGGCGCGCAAAATGTTTTCTTCTTCGTAGGGTAACAGAAAATAATTGAGAAGACTGTAACAGAGCTGTTCCTAATACAATCGTTTATCGTCGCTAATTGGTTGCAGGCCTAACCGTGGTAAGCAGATATCCGCGAAGTAGGATTATTATTAGTAAATCAAATATTTTTATGGTTAGAGCATAACAAAAACTTATTACAACCTTCTAAATACGTTTTTTTAAAAACATGATAAGAGCCCTATAAACATGAAAATAACACCTATATAGTCACCTTTACATCCTTTTTACCCAATATAGTAGCCTTGAGTGTGTTCTATTGTAATTACAGTATTAAATAGAACTATTATTTTATGTTGAATCTCTAAAATCTTGTGAAAAGTCTGTCCCCCTCAGTGTATGGATCAACTTTATTACATTAAAAAATAGATAGTTTTTGATGAAAACAAGCTTGTATATCCGCCTGTAAACCTTTATAATACTGTGACATCTGTGCAGACATTAATCAACGATAGGTAGCCTAATTGAATTTTTGTCCACAGAGCGAAAGCAGAAGCGCCTCTAGGTCAGGGGTTCTTAACCTGTTTGATCTCGGGGCCCAACTCTTTCACTAAAAATATTAATTATATAATATTATAATTTAGTAATCTTACTGTTGATTTTTAATCATACTCAATAATTATATCTAACTTACAGTTTAACAGGACAAACCTTCAAATGATATGAAAGCATGTGTTGATTAACAAGTCTTAGGTCAGGCTGATTACAAAAATAAATACATAAATAAATAAATAAATATACTGCTAAAGAAAGCACTCTAATTGTACATATAATTAAGCAGTGCTAAAATAAACAAAAAATCAAACTAAATTAATAATAATAATGAATGTTTTTTAAATGAACTGTCAATAAAATGAAAGTGCAAACAGCTTCACCACGTTAGTCTTAATTTTTGCACTTTAGAAACTTTTCTATGACTTGAGTTCCAGACTTCCATTAAAGCATCTATTAATCACAACAATTATCAAAGCTTAGGTCAGGCTGATTACCAAAATAAATAATAATCAAATATACTGCATTAGCATATACTCATAATCACTGATGAAAATATAATTACAGTGCTAAAATAAATACATTCTAAGTAAATTAATAATAAATATTATATATTTTTATTAACTAAAATGCCAATAAAATTTAAGTGCAATCAAAAATACAGCTTTACCCCTTTAGTCACAATTTTTGCGCTTAAGAAACTTCCCTATGACTTTAGCTCCAGACTTCTTCTGTTTGATTTTGTCATTACTGCCACAAGTGGTGGAAAAGTTTATTATAAAGGCGCAAACAGACCACAGCTGAGGAACAAATATTATTTGGCGGTCCTTTGGTTAAGAAACACTGCTCCAGGTCACGTGGTTACAACTAGTTACCCTGCGGCTTACGTTGTTGGTGTCAAATACAGATTGGTTCTGGTATCAGCGACGACAACAAGGAGCACGACGACGACGAAGAAGAAGAAGAGGAGGAGGAAGGAGAAGAAGAAGAGGACGGAGAAGAGGAGCCTGAAGAGAATGAGGGAGTTGATTCAGAAGAGCTGGACGACGAAGAGAAGTTGGTGTCAAGTGTCATGTATAAAATGGTAATCCAATAGCGATAAGTCCTTTGTAACGTCTTGTCCTTTAACAGCGATGTTCCACGGTCCAGCTGGTCCATGTTCAGAAAAGCCCTGACTGAGGTACGACATTTGTACGACGGTAAATACATTGTGTGTGTTTTAATGCTGTGTGCTAGATTGATGCTACAGATGTGCTCTCCGCCATGGGCGCCATACCTTCTGGGTTCAGATCATCCACTCTAAGTAAGCTGCTGGTGGAGGAAGGTGAGTAGAGACCAGGGGCCGTACTTATCAAGCTTCTTAGAATTACTCCTAAGAAGTCTGCTAAGAGTTGACTTAAGAGTAAATAAATTATTCGCTGAAAGCTGCACTTAAAAGTTAGTTATCAAGCGTCTTACTCACACTTTCAGCGAAGTGTAGGACTGAATCTTAAGTGTCACACTCAGAGCTGAATTACGACATTACTATGTGCCGTAAACGGAATTTTAGGTGACGTCATTTCTGTGTCCATAGAAATGACCAATCACGGAAGGGAATCCGTTGTCTAAGAATAAAGAAATATCTTGGAAATATTTAAGTGGACAATGGGAGTGTATATTTTGACAATAAACTACAAAATAATACAAAACAAACTAGTCCCCGCCGGCACTCACGCTACCGCTCCCTCTCTTCTGTCGCCCACACACTCACTGACGTCACTCACCTCACGGCCACACACATACGCTACTGTCATAACATTTTCTTTCCAATTCATTAATTAGGCAACTAATTTGAAACTGGTGTGGGTGGCTCTATATATACTAGCCCACTGCAGACACATGCAGAAATCAACAAGGAATCGAAAATTATTAAATCTGTGACAAAAATAATATCCGCTCTGTCTAAACGATACCGTTTGATCAGCTGCTCGTCATCAAAAAAACCCCAACATTGTTCCGTTCCCTGAACGTTCGCGCACGTCTCTCTCGCCTCAGTGCCATCCCGTGCTGGCAACTCCTAACCACTTAAGACACCTCTGAAGGTCTCTTAAATATCGTGGAGAGTAGGAGTGATTCTTAGACTTAAGAACGTTGATAAAAAGCTTTTATTCTTAAGTTTGAGAGTAGGACTAAATTTAGCAAATTCTCAGGACTTAAGTGTAAAATGGCACTCTAAGAAGCTTGATAAGTACGGCCCCAGGGGCCGCACTTATCAAGCTTCTTAGAATTACTCCTAAGAAGTCTGCTAAGAGTTCACTTAAGAGTAAATAAATTATTCGCTGAAAGCTGCACTTAAAAGTTAGTTATCAAGCGTCTTACTCACACTTTCAGCGAAGTGTAGGACTGAATCTTAAGTGTCACACTCAGAGCTGAATTACGACATTACTATGTGCCGTAAACGCAATTTTAGGTGACGTCATTTCTGTGTCCATAGAAATGACCAATCACGGAAGGGAATCCCTTGTCTAAGAATAAAGAAATATCTTAGAAATATTTAAGTGGACAATGGGAGTGTATATTTTGACAATAAACAAAATAATACAAAACAAACAAACAATATTGGCAATGAATCAAAAATAAATGTTTCCTTTTTGTTGCACGTTTCCTGCTTCCTGCTCCCAGACCGTAACAAAGAGGCAGGGGAGACACTTCTCCAGGATGTATGCTCGGGGCAACACCCTTCACGTTACCCGGCAGTGGGTTTCCACAGCGGACGACTTTAGAGTGAATGATGAGTCCGGCGATTAGTTGCAAATCTTGCTTTATTGATTGGTTGCACACAGCCAATCCAACACAAAACAAACTAGTCCCCGCTCGCACTCACAATACCGCTCCCTCTTTTCTCTCGCCCACACACTCACTGACTTCACTCACCTCACATGCTGTAACCTAGCGTATGTGTGTGCCACACACATACGCTACTCTCATAACATTTTCTTTCCAATTCATTAATTAGGCAACTAATTTGAAACTGGTGTGGGTGGCTCTATATATACTAGTCCACTGCAGCCACATGCAGAAATCAACAAGGAATCGAAAATTATTAAATCTGTGACAAAAATAATACCTGCTCTGTCTAAACGATACCGTTTGATCAGCTGCTCGTCATCAAACAAAGATGAACGTTCGCGCACGTCTCTCTCGCCTCAGTGCCATCCCCTGTTGGCAACTCCTAACCACTTAAGACACCTCTGAAGGTCTCTTAAATATCGTGGAGAGTAGGAGTGATTCTTAGACTTAAGAACGTTGATAAAAAGCTTATATTCTTAAGTTTGAGAGTAGGACTAAATTTTGCACATTTTCAGGACTTAAGTGTAAAATGGCACTCTAAGAAGCTTGATAAGTACGGCCCCAGGGGTGTAACGGCACATCCTGCAGTGGTACCTCTGTTTTTTATTATCTACTTTACGTATGATTCCATTTGATGGAGATTTTTGGCAAAGTTTTTTAATATGGTGCCTTGGTTATTGTACGGTCAACCATTGCACGTAAGAAACTAGTCTGTTTTTTCTGTGTATCGTTCTGTTCTGTAAAAATGGAGTGGCCAAAAAGACTAATTTTCTGTGCTTTTTTTATTGAGTACCAGTGCAAAATAAGCCACCATGGGACCAACGTTCCCTCTAAGGTGCGCGCCTGCGCAATTGCGCACTGCTCACGCGTCCTCAGCGCACTGCAAATTAATGCCGCGCAGGAAATCAAAAATCCCATCTGAACTTTAAACAAAATAAACATATTACAATTTATTCTGTATGATTTTGCAATGCAACTCTGTGAGTGACAGGCGACAACAAGAGTGGCCCCAATGAATAAAACAATCTTTGTCAACACAGTTCAATTATAGTCTGTCGAGACACTTTACGGACAGGAATTCCATCAATCACTTTATTGAGCAAAACTGTTTGTAACCACACCAAAAACAAGAACTGGTAGTTTTCTGCCATACAAACCAGGCTTAAACCAAGCTTTGTCATCCGTCATATCAACAGAAGCCACTTGCTCGCTCACCTGCACCAACACACGCACTCATGGCACTTAGCCAGTGCTGCGTTTATGGCCACAAAAAAAGTCGGACAACCCCAACGCCTCACAATGTGTAAATGCCAGGTTGTAACACTCTGACTCCACAATCAGATGTGTGCTTATTTTACTGCCATTTATTAAGAATGTTAATCTAAGGATATTATTCATGAAATATTGTCACTAGATTTCATAAATGCTAATAAAAAGATGTATTTTACAGACAGAAAGTTACAGGAACTAAATGTAATCTCTGAAAGGGGTAACATTTCTTTTAAAGGGAGGACCCACAGCCAGACATACAATACTAGCACATAGGTCATGAAAAACATGTTTTTTTGTTATTGTCATTGTAAGGGGGCAAAATCACTTATATCAGAAAATTATTTTAATAAAACATTTAAATTGTTATGATGTCAGGTTTGGGACAGGTGTGACGCTGGTGTAGCCACAGTGTGCACGTCTGATGTTGCTCACATGTGCTCCACTGAATGCTCAGGGAGTTTGTGCGTTTGCTCACACACATGAAAAATTAGAGGGAAAGTTGCATGGGACCAAAAAAAGTTGTGAGTTCCAGCACTTTGATAAAGAAGGCGAGAAACACTGTTGAATTTAAGAAGGAACTTGTTGCAAAGTACAAAGTGGCGTCTGCGTTAGGACTGTGAATCTTTGAGAACCACATGATTCAATTCGATTCGATTCTTGGGAGTAACGATTAGATTCAGAATCGATTCTCGAATCACAATTGATACTTTTTTTAATAACATTGGGTGCCAGTTGTATAATTAACTATATTACTCCATAAAAAGAAAAAACAGCTCAGATACATTTTATACTACTTCACAGAAAACTGGTTTTGTTTAATAAAATTCTACCCAAACATTTAGTAAAGTAATATACAAATGAGACAACAAGAGAAGTATCCAACATTTGTCTTTTCTAAAGTAAATACAGGTAAAAAAACAACATTTAAATCCTTTTTTTTTTTTTTAAACAATTAAAAATCGTTACAAATAAGAATCATGATCCATTCAAAAATCTATTTTTTTGACAACGTTAGTCTGTGTGGCTCTCCCGTCCTTCACCAACAAGAGCCTTCAACATTAAAGTGATTTTAATTTAATTAATAGATTTTTATTCATCATTTGTGTATTTCACATTGTTTTCTGCATTCTATAATTTATCACTTTAAAATGTGTTTTGTGTGTCAATTAATTGGATTTACATTATTTCTTACAGGACTAGCGCTAAATATATCTTGTGGCGTACCCCACGGATCAATACTGGGACCAACATTTTTCAGTCTTTATATAAACAACATTTGTAAAGTTACAAAGGACTTAAATTTTGTATTATTTGCAGACAACACAACTGTGTTTTGTTCAGGAGAGAACACACACGAGCTAATACAAATAATAACAGAAGAAATGAACAAATTAAAGAGATGGTTTGACAAAAACAGACTATCTTAAACATCAGTAAAACTAAAATGATATTATTCGGAATCAGTAGAAGAGAAAGTAAAACAAATACAAATAGACGGAGTAGACATTGAAAGAGTAAAACAAATTAAATTTTTAGGTGTAATAATAGATGATAAAATTAACTGAAACTCTCATAAAAATATACAACAAAGTGGCAAGAAATACGTCAATAATAAATAAAGCAAAAATATTTTCTGGCCCAAAAACCCTCCATATTCTCTACTGCTCACTAATGTTATCATATCGGAGTGCAAAAATATGGGGAAATAACTACAAAAGTACAGTTAATTTACTGACTGTGTTACAAAAAAGGTCAGTTAAAATAATACCTAATGTTGGATATAGTTATTGAAACCAAAATATGAAAATTGAATTATTTGGTGCATTTGCAAACGGTTAAATTTATGTACAATGCAAAATATAACCTGCTACCCGAAGAATGTACAACCATTCTTCTCATCAAAAGAGGAGAAATATAACCTTAGAGGAAAGTCTAATTTAAAACATTTGTATGCACATACAACATTTAAGACCTTTAGCATATTAATATGTGGAATTAAATTATGGAATGGATTATTAAACAATTGACTAATATGATCCAGTTTAAGAAACTGCTCAAACTCAAAGTGTTTACAAAGTACAAGGAAGAAGAATAAACATCTTGAACCTTATTAGAAAATGAGATAATCTTATTCATCTCATAATGTAAACCATAAATTACTTAATTATTTGCTCATAAGAACTTTATTGTTTATTGATGTATTTAATAATTATTTACGTACTCATTAATTTACTAATGTATGTATTCATTCACTTATGTGTTACAAACAAATGTGTAAAAAATACTATGATACGAAAAGGGGTAGGATTAATAAATAAGCACTGCTTCTTCCTACTCTTTCTCGGACATGTTGTAATGACAAACTGTCAATATGTAATGTATCATATTGTAATTGTATGGCATGTTCGAAATAAACTAACACCATAACATAAGTGCTTTGGTTTTTGTGTGATTCGGTTTTGGTCTGACCTTTTGGAACTGATTACGAGGCACCACTGTTTTGGTTTAAAAGAAAAGGATGCAAAGAGAACACACGTACTGCACTTTAAATCAACATACAGTACATCGAGCAGCTGCAGTTATTAAGACGATTGTTGTTGCAGGTGCCAAATACAGAGGGAGTCGTCATATGCTGCCTCAGCTCAGCCAATCACAGCTCTCATTCAAAGATCTATTCTTGGAGCCCGACACCGGCAAGGTGAGACCGCTACATCAGTTACCTCCACCAGGCACGTTTTGTCTTCTCCTTCATGCCGACAGTTTTTTTAAAATAGGACAAAAAATAACCACCGGGGTCTCTAATTTTTGGCGGCTCAAAAAACATTGGCTGTAGCTTTAGGTAATCTCCTGATGCAGTTATTCTATTTGAAGTGTCACAAGCAGTCAGCAACTTTAACTCTGCATGCGTTTTTAAATGTCAGTTGCTACTAAACTGGTGTGTTACACTTGTTGTGCCGTTGTTTAAAACACACTCATCAGTGTTATTAATGCTGACTGAGCAGTTTGCTCCTTACCGCTATTATGTGTCGTGCAAAATACATATATAAACTTTGTCCGCTGACGGCCGCAGACTGAAAAATCAAAGGATGCGTGGGACTTTTCGATACAGTAAAGCCTGTTCATAGCTGTTCATTTGGTTCTGGGCCTAAACATACTCAAATCCAATCTTTCCTTTACAGAAGAGCGCTAAAAGAGTCATTACTGGAAATGCATACAGTGAACCTACAAACCCAATATTCAAAGAGTTCAACTTATTGAAATGTCATGAACTGGTAGAGTACAATGTCCTTAAAGTCCTGTATAACAGTGGTCCCCAACCACCGGGCCGTGGATCGATTGGTACCGGGCCGCACAAGAAATGTAAAAAAAACCAAAACTAACATTTAAAAAAAAAAAAATTTCTGGTTCCAACATTATATATTAATATAGATCAATACAGTCCGCAGGGATACAGTCCGTAAGCACACATTATTGTATTTTTTTATGACAAAAAAAAAAATAAATAAATGAAAAATACCAAACCCCCCCGTGGGACAAATTTTCAAGCGTTGACCGGTCCGCAGTTACAAAAAGGTTGGGGACCACTGATGTATAAGGCACAACATTCATAACAGATTTGTAGTTATAGAAGTAGTTATATTTTTACACTATCAAGATTGTAATGACAATAAAAAAATCCCATAATTGTAAATATATTTAAATATATAAAAATGTGATTTAATTTAATATGATAATACATTTAACTTTTTACTTAATGTTATATTTTAATATTTTTACACTCCATCAAGATCATTATAATCAAATCATGAAAATTAATATTAAAAAGGTGAAATAATTATGTTTACATTTTAATAAGATCTAATATCATATTTTAATATTATCTACATTTACAGTATCATCATAATTAAATAAAAACATGTTCATTATATTTTAAATATATAAAAATACATAAAAAATGTTGATCAGATTTTGAACACATTTAAATATATTCAATAAATACACAATATTTGAATAATACAATAAAAATGTTAAATAATTGAATATATTTTGTAATATTTAATATATCTGTATTATATACATTTACCACTTTCAAGATTGTCAAAATTAAATACAAAAATCAATATTTTAAATATACTGTATTTAAATACATAAAACATGTTCAATAAACATTTTAATATTCAATATCAAATTTTGAATACATTTAAATATTAGAAACCGTTAATAAAATGTACATTTTAATATCTAATCAGATTTTCCAGCCTGGCGCTGGTTAGTTCTAGCTTAACTGACTCCTCGCCCGGACTAACAGACACTGTAATTGCTTGTGACCGGGCTTGCTCTAGTGTTGTCAGTCAAGTGTGACTTAACCAATAATCTATGTTTCTAGACAGAATGATGGCGCCTTCCTGGTTAGGGTGAAGGCCGTTCCTCATTAGCAAGCCTGGTTTAAATGAAATGTGGTAAATTAATTTCTGCAAAGTAGGATTTATTGATTATAGATTGAATATTTTTATAGTTAAAGCAAAAGAAAACTGTTAATGACCTTCTAAATATTTTTTTTTAACATGAATAACATACCACCTTTTAGTCAACTTTACACTCCTTTTAATTCAATATAGTATTGCTTCCTGAGGTTTAGCCATTGTACAGCACGCTCTGATTGGTTTGGTCTCCTCTAATAGCCAAGGCTACTGTAATATTGATATTTTTAGTTTATTTAGCCATTTTAATGCTTAAAAATTCTTAATGTAGGCAAAAAAAAAGGCAAATATGCTTTAAAAACATTTTGTCCCAAAAATCTGGTGTTGTGAAGCCGCAATATTTGAAGCGCAATGTGGCGAGGGACGACTGCATTAATTATGGATAAAAAAAATGCATAGCTAGAGCATAAAAACCTGTTTTGACCTTCTAGATACATTTTGTAAATATAGTCACAGTTCCACTTGTTTTCTGTAATAAAGGAATGCTGCTTAAGGCTGAGCCAATCAGTGGTCACGATACTGAACAACGCACTCTGATTGGTTTGGTCTCATCTCATGGCCAATACTTCTGTAGTATTGATATTTTCATTTATTGTATGCTTCCCGCCTTCCGCCCGTGTGCAGCTGAGATAGGCTCCAGTACAACCCGCGCCCCTGTAAGGGACAAGCGGTAGAAAATGGATGGATGGATATGCTTGAAAATGCTTAATTCACAAAATACAAAGCCGATACTTCTTTTGCCTCTCACTTCCTGTGTGCATAGGTCCGCTCGAGACACATCAAGACGTGCGTTTGTTTCACTCTGTGGAGCTGCAAGCGGATCCCCACGCCCGGAGTCGGAGTCCAGGTCCTCAGCAGACACATGCGCCTCTGCGCCTATGACGGAACCCAGGTGGACTACCTTTTGAGGTATTTCTTCTCCGACCACCCTGCGCTTTAACGTAACCGCAACATGACTTCTGGTGCGCCGCAGGTGCTGAGCAACATCCACACAGTGCGGGCCAGCTACAACCCCAAGCACCCTAAGACCTGGACTTTCTCACCGCGGGTACGAGGAGACAGCCGGGCCCCACCGAACTCTATCGCGTGGCGTAGATTGTAGAAGTTTGTTTATGTTGCAGAAGTCAGGGCTTCTCCGTAGATTCATACGAGGCAAACCCCCAATGTGTTTGTCCCAGACGGCAGGCGTTCTGCCCACCCTGCTTGACGGAGACTGCTTCCTGCGCTGCAACTCAGACAACTGCGACCTCGGCCTCCTCTTCGAACTCGGAGTCACCTTCATACGCAACGTGAGGACGGACAGCGAGAGGCGACAATTAGCGGCCACGACTAAGCAGAGCTTTGCTGTCTTGTAGTCTACGGGGGAGCGGGGCGACCTGAGCTGTGGATGGGCTTTCCTCAAACTGAGAGACGCTGCTGGAAATCCAATACCTAACAGGCAAAGTACACACACTCTACACCAGGGACGGGCAATATGTACCAAAATCTACAGTGTAACCTCCATTTACCAACCTAATTGGTTCTTGCACATGGGTCGTAAATCGAAGTTTGTATAATGAAGCAGAGTTCCCATAAGAAACATATTTGATTCTTGGGGATAGCAATTCGATTCAGAATCAATTCTCGATTCAAAACTATTCTGCATTAAAAATCATTACTTTTTTTAATAACACTGGGCCCCATTCAGCCATAATTTCCTATATCTTCCTGTTATATTTCTTCCTAAGTGATTTCCTAAGAGGAGTCCATTCAAATTCATGATGTGTTCTTAAACGCCCAAATTGTTCCCACCTGCTGTTCTTAAGTTGCTGAATGCCAAATGGTTAGCGCGTGCGTGCCTATCATAATTTGTATATAAACATGCCCTTATTTCCCCAATATGCAAATGTCAACGCCCTTAATTCCGTAATTTGCATAGGTAAACGCCCTTAATTCCCCATATAAGGGCACAATTCCGGCGGAAAAGCCGAACATCAAACACACGGAGAAAACACAAACAGATTACAGAAGAGAAATTCGTATTATCCCGCGGGGGAAATACATAATGTCAAAACGTAAGTTTAAGAAAGGGGGGACAGCTCTCTGTAGCCTAAAGCGTTAAAATAAATATTCGTCACTTCGGGCAAATAGGTCGACATGGTCGCGAAATATGCGCTCCCGCCCCAGGGCACGATCTGCGGCATCTTGCAGTAGCAGCAAAAGCATTGCCATTGTGTGTGTGCGTGCGTGCGTGCGTGCACACGGTATTTTGAAATGTCTATATCAGGGGTGTCCAAAGTGTGGCCCGGGGGCCATTTGCGGCCCGCAGCTAATTGTTTACCGGCCCGCCACACATTCTGGAAATACTATTGTAAAAATAAAAAAGAACATTAAAAAATGAGGTGAAATCTAACGAGAAAAAGTTGCAATGTTGACACAAAATCTGCCATGCAGGCTGTTTTTTTTCTTTTGTCTTTATTTTTCTTTTATTGCCATTGCTCCAAAAATAATAATAATGACAAAAAATCCATGTTATAATGAATTATTTTCAGGGCTCCAATTACTTCAAAAATTTCACTTTAAAATGTTTTATGCGGTAAATATTGCATATATTGTGTAGTAGCCATATACATCAAAATTTTCTTTGACAAAAGCGCATAAAACAAACAAAAGAATTGTTCCAGCATAAAATCGACAGATATATCTGAAGTTGATCTTGTAACTTAGGTTTTTCTTTTACTTTCAACACTTAATAAAAATGTATCACTTTATGAGTGGGGCACCTTTTGGATCCCAAATATATTTAGTGATTTTTTATTTATCTTTTCACTGCGATTAAAGAATTAAAATCAATGTGTCTTGCATTATTGATCTTTTAGGGCTCTAATGACTAAATACTGTATATTTCAGTTTTACTATAAAAAACTAAGTTGTTTTTGACAGAAAAGCCATAAAACATTTTTTTAATTTGTATTACTTTGTATCAACTTGAAGTTGATATAGAGGTTTACTGTAACTGTTAAATAATTTAAAAAAAAAAAAAATCTGACTTATTTTTAACATTTTAATGACTGAGACCCTTTATGGTCCCCGGGACCCCTAAAGGTAAAATAAATAAAAAATCCATATATTTTGTTATGGTTTGAAAATGAAAAATATCAAAATGGCCCCCACATGCTTTAATTTTTCCGTGTGCGGCCCTCAGTGGAAAAAGTTTGGACACCCCTGGTCTATATATTGCTCATTTTGCTATATCTCTATCTATCTATATCTATATATATCTTCTGCCTCTTATGTCGTCTACTTGTAAGGACTCCGTACGTGTGCGCTGCCGAACATGCGCCTCTCCTCATATTACCAGCAATGTCACGGCGGTGCGCCGTAAAGTCATACATATATATATATATATATATATATATATATATATATATTTAAAAAATATATATATATTATCGATTATGGCCCAGCCCTAATACAACATCAAGCGCCACTTATAGACAAGTTTTGATGGATGTACACTGACTACTTTAAAGTATATCCACATTTACCTTCTGTAATAGTCACAAGTTGAAATCGGAATTTTGCCTGATACTGTACGCTTTTTTCTCCACACTTAATGTCATTGTGCGTGTGTGTGCGTGCAGGACGTATGAGCTTCTGGTGAACGGTGGTACTCCTTATGAGAAGGATGTGAGGGTGGAAGGCTCGCTGGCTAAAGGATGTAAGAGCCGTAGTCAGCAGGATAATTGTGTCTCCATCTAGTATCGTCCTTTTCTTCCCTTTTAGCGCCATCAAGTGTTTTCCAGCAGATACTGCAGGCCAGACGCCAGCCCTTACTCATCGTCAAGTTCAAGTCGCCAAGCAGCCACATCAAAAGGAAACTCAAGTGAGAAGATTAGTGGAGCGACTGCTAGTTTAAAAAAATGAATACAATGAGTGTTTCTCCTCATAGTCTCCTCCCGGACACGCTGCTGTACTGTCTGAGCTGCGTTCAACTGTTGGTGATGCAAAGGCAGCTGCTGGCCGACGCCCTGCTGGTGGACCGGCCCACCATGCAGAACGCAGGTAACGCTCGCATGATGTTTTTTTTTTGGAAGACTCACACTATAAACGTTGCACTGCTCTTCATCTTTAGATTTAATCTGCAGTCCTGTGCTGTCCACTTTCTCCACGCTTGTGGACCAACCTGACCTGCTGGATGCTGTCAGGGTCAGTGCACTCTCTTTGGTTTAAACAGCATCTTTGTGTTTAGTCTCCCACCACAGCAGCAATTTAGGATTTTTTACTATACGTTGTATCATATACATACATACATTTGTTTGCTAAGAGCCAGTCATAATCAATCCTGCTATGAAAAAATGCCATATAACATACAGGATGTACAGGAAGTTAGGTTATGTTTGTCAAAGGTCTCGATGTTGTAAAAAAACACAAAAAAACGTTGAAATTCTTGAATTTAAAAAAATATTTTTTTAAACACACATTTTTTAAACATTTTTAAAAACATGAAATCCATTTTTTTCAGATAATATATGAACAAGGTAAATAATTACACAATTTAATACATATGTACATATTTTTACACTATCAAGATCGTACTGATAATAACAAATAACATTTCTAAATATATTTAAATAAGATATAAAAATGTGAAATAAATATGATAAAAAATGTTTTAATACTTTATATAATATTACAATATATGTTTTACACTTTATCAAGAGCATAATTATTAAATAATAATAAAAAATATACAATATATTTAAATACATTAAAAAGGTTAAATAATTAAATACACATTTAAATAAGATTTAGTATAATTTGTATCATTATATAGATTTACAGTATCATAATAATTACATTTAAAATATATTTCAAATATATTTAAATACAATAAAAGGTTGGATACACTTTTTAACAATAATATCATACTTAATACATTAAAACATTAAATAATTAAATATACATTTTAATAATCATATTTTAAAATACAAATGTTTACATTATCAAGATCATAATGACAGTTAAATAATAAAACAATATTCAATACATTTCAAATATATTTAAATACATCAAAAATTTTAAATATACATTTTAATATTCAATATCATATTTTGAATATATTTACATATATAAAACTAACATTTACATTTTAATATTTAATAAATCTTTTTGTATATTTTTTACACTAAGATCATAACGAAAAGTCAATAATGAAAAATATACTTTACATTTTGTTAATATATTTAAATAAATGTAAAATGTTAGAAGATTAAATATTTAATTTTCACTTTCCTTTATTTAACCAGGTAAAAAACTCATCTAGAACAAATAGTATTTTGCGAAGTGACCTGGCCAAGAGTACATTTTTATATCACATTTTAAATATGTTAAAGTTATATTTTTTTAATCTTATTTATTATTGTATTTTAATATATTTGAAGATCGTAAAAATACTTATTAAACAGGTATTGTTTACCATTTTTGTTTTAAACAAATCTCAAAAAATCTACTTTTCACTTGAAAAACCTTTTTAAACTACCAAAAGCACATAAAGAGTAAAACTTTAAAAAAAAAAAAAATACTATTATAATTTAAATAAAATACTAAAATCTATCATCGTAATGTTATTTTTCACTTTAATGGGCACAAACATTGGCAACGATTTCAAAGCGCTAAGATGGAATAAAAAACAAATATTAATATAAAAAAAATGTTTCCTTTCAGATTGCTTGGATGGATACAGAAGGCAAAATGAGTCGAGCACAGAAGGTCAGACTGCATTTGTGTTATTATTATTATTATTGCAGAATGTAGCGTTACTGTCTCTCAGCACGAGCCACACAATGTTCCTACCTGAGTTGTCCCCTCACGTCGCAGCGAGACACGGCCGCTGTGAAACAGGAGTTCTTCAAAGTCTACATGGCGTCGGCGTACTTCATCCTCCACTCACCCTCTCTGCCGACCCACCGCTGGGCTGATCCCGCCTCGGAGGAGCAGCGATCCCGCTTCATATTATCCACGCTGGAAGCGATCAAGCAAGCCAGCGGCCAGTCGGGGACCCAAGGGGCTTTTGCCGACTCCGCGGCGCAGGAGCAGCTGGCTTTTGATGTGTCAGAGATGACCTTCGACCTCCTGCAAGCCACACGGTAGAAAACGAGAATTATTTTTGTTGTTTTTATTAAAATATCAAGCTGGTAATTTCCTGACGCTCTCAGTGAATCAAAGGGCCTAAAGGTACCTTGTTGTTGTGCAATACTAAGGTGGTCAAATAACACATTATTTGTGCGCTAATTGCTAGCTATAAATGTCAGGTTCAAACACTGATGACATCTATTAAACAAGACAAGAAGCAAGGAATTAAACAGACAGAATTCAATTTAGCTCTATTGAGGAGAAACGCGTAGACACTGTACCCTTGAACAGTGTCGTCCCACGCTCTGATGAAAGATTGTACGCCTCCTCTTTTATTTGGACTTTCACTGATTACATGGCAACAGCTGTTTCTAAGGGAGGGGGGTCGTAAACAGCCATCGCCTTTGGTTACAAAACAGTTCAAAGTAAAGGTTGTAAAACAGCTCAAAGAAAAGGTGCCTGGAGGGAGGTCAGGCCCTTTCTCCTCTCCGCTTTGTAGATCTCGGGTAAAGACAAAACCTTCCTGTGGATTACAATATATCAAAGAAACCGACACCTTCATGTTGTTTCCCATCCTACGCAGTGGAGTTTTACAAGCCTTTTGCTTGGTAGGATCAAAGACAGCTTTTGTCCTCTCGAAGGGAGCTGAACTCAATGTAACACAAAGTTTTGTGATAACTTAGATACAATTATTCTGACAATAATGCTAACATAAACATGATAACATTAAGATTCCCTAATGTTTTTATTTTAAACCTGCCAGGTACAGGGAGTTGTCATTCCACATTGCTCAGACCAAATGTAGAGATGTGTTATTGATGAGGCAGGGGTTGAAGATGAAGCGCATCACAGTTATTTTGCCAAAAGTTGGTCAACTTCAGATTCTTTATTGATCACTACAACATAACATCCACTGTAATACGTACAAGACATGAATAGGAATACATTTAACCCTTAATTTAGGCCAAACATATATAAAATCTACTTACCATAGATTAAAACAAATGTTTTAAGTCTGCGAGCTGCCATATTTAAAGCGCAATGTAACAAGCTACAACTATGTTTACCTTTACAGCTTCTATGTACAAAACCCAAAACCAGTGAAGTTGGCACGTTGTGTAAATTGTAAAAAAAAAAATATATATATACACTGATTTGCCAATCCTTTTCAACCTATATTCAATTGAATAAACTGCAAAGACAAGAACTGTTAAACTTAACTTTTTGCAAATATTAGCTCATTTGGAATTTGATGCCTGCAACATGTTTCAAAAAAGCTGGCACAAGTGGCAAAAAAGACAGACAGTTGAGGAATGCTCATCCAACACTTATTTGGAACATCCGACAGGTGAACAGGCTAATTGGGAACAGGTGGGTGCCATGATTGGGTATAAAAGCAGCTTCCGTGAAATGCTCAGTCATTCACAAACAAGGACGGGGCGAGGGTCACCACTTTGTCAACAATTGTGTGAGCAAATTGTCCAACAGTTTAAGAACAACATTTCTCTGTTGGGAATTGATCAAGAGTGTGACCCCAGGATGCAGAGACGGGAGGCAAGGTTGAATAACAAAAAGGGAAAAATGTAAGTCCAAAAAGGGTAACAAAAGGCGATGGGGCAGAAGTGCACACCATGTAATACTAACAAAAACAGGTTCTTCAGTGGTTGGCGGGGGAAAAGCCAGGGCGCACTAAGCACAGCATAAAGTCCTCCTTAAATCAAGGAGGCTAGGAAACAAACACAAAGAGGTTAAGATTAACAGCACTAAGAAAAGGCAACGTACCAAGACTGACGAGGCGAAGCAGGCGCATGCACGTGCGGGGTTCAGGAAACAATAACCAAGCAAGGCCAAGCTGTGAGTTATGAGCCTAAATACTGGCGGGCTAATTGCGAGCAGGTGTGCCTCAAGGTCCGCCCCTCGCAGAGGACGAATCACTAAAAAACACAGGTGCAGACAAAGACAAGGCAGGAACACACTAAAAACACAACATTCTCAACAAACTATTGCAAGGAATTTAGGGATTTCACCAGCCACGGTCCGTAATATCATCAAAAGGTTCAGAGAATCTGGAGAAATCACTGCACGTAAGCGGCTAAGCCCGTGACCTTCCATCCCTCAGGCGGTACTGCATCAAAAAGCGACATCGGTGTGTAAAGGATATCACCACAAGGACTCAGGAATACTTCAGAAACCCACTGTCAGTAACTACAGTTGGTCGCTACATCTGTAAGTGCAAGTTAAAACTCTATTATGCAAAGCCAAAGCCATTTATCAACAACACCCAGAAACACCGCCGGCTTAGCTGGGCCTGAGCTCATCTAAGATGGACTGATACAAAGTGGAAAAGTGTTCTGTGGTCTGACGAGTCCACATTTCAAATTCTTTTTTGGAAACTGTGGACGTCGTGTCCTCCGGACCAAAGAGGAAAAGAACCATCCGGATTGTTCTAGGCGCAAAGTGTAAAAGCCAGCATGTGTGATGGTATGGGGGTGTATTAGTGCCCAAGACATGGGTAACTTACACATCTGTGAAGGCACCATTAAAATTCCTTTGTTACCGATGACAGTTCAGCTTATATTGATAGACGGACAGCGTACTGCTTTAGTGTCTTTCATGGAAAAAATGTATCAGAGTTCAATTTCCCTGTGCCTGCCCCTTGCTGGAAATAGTTTGGACACCCCTGATATAAAAAATCTGATACAATCAGTCCTGCAGCGTGCAAAAATGGACAGCCAGTTAACACCTCAATGTCCTCTAATAAACACACAAGGTTGGACAAAAAAAATGCGGAAGTTATATTTTAGTTACCGTATTTTTCGGACTATAAGTCGCAGTTTTTTTCATAGTTTGGCCGGGCTCCAGTGCGACTTATATATGTTTTTTTCCTTCTTTATTATGCACTTTCGGCAGGTGCGACTTATACTCCGGAAAATACGGTATGTACTTAACAAAAAAAGGTGAAATAACTGAAAACATGTTTTATATTCTATCCATCCATCCATATACTACCGCTTGTCCCTTTTGGGGTCGCTGGTGGGTGCTGGAGCCTATCTCAGCTGCATTCGGGCGGAAGGCGGGGTACACCCTGGACAAGTCGCCAGTTTCTTCAAAATAGCCACCCTTTGCTCTGATTACGGCTTTGCACACTCTTGGCATTCTCTCGATGAGCTTCAAGCACACCTGTGAAGTGAAAACCGTTTCAGGTGACTACCTCTTTAAGCTCATTGTTAGCTCGCAGCTAGTGTGCAAATAGCCAGCTGGCACATAGCACGCTAATCAATAGCTGGACGACAACTAGTGCGGCAATCATTGGCTGGCAACTACCGCGCCAATTGCTAGCTGACAACTAGAGCGCTAATTACTAGCTAGCAACTAGAGCGCTAAACACTAACTAGAAATTGGCACGATAATCACTAGGGCGTTAATCGTTACCTGACAACGAAAGTGCTAATCACTAGCTGAAAACTGACGCACTAATCACTAGCTATCAACTAATCAATGCTAACGTATGCTACAATGAATATGGCAACTACCTCACTAATCACTAGCTGACAACTAAGGCGCCAATCGCTAGGTGACCACTAACGGGTGAATCGCTGGCTGGCAACCACAGCGCAAATTGTTAGATGACAACTAAAGTGCTAATTACTAGCTAGCAATTAGAGCGCTAAACACTAACTAGCAAATCACCCGGGTGTTTATCGCTGGCTGACAACTAAAGCGCTCATTGTTAGCTGGCAAATAGAGCGCTGATCATTAGGTGAAAACTGACACACTAATCACTAGCTAGCAACTAATCGCTGTAAATATCTTAAATGCTAGCATGCATATAATAATATACTGTAACTACACAACAGTGTGTTGGCAACTAACTAGCAACTGGGGCGTTAATCACCGGCTGACAACTAGAGCGCTAATTGTTAGTTGGATACTCGTGTGCTAATCTCGAAACGCCAACCAACATGCTAATCGCGAGCTGGCAACTTGGGCATTAATCGCTAGCTGGCGATTAGAGTGCAAACGGCTAGCTGACAATTAGCACGCTAATCACTAACATAATAATATGCAATAATATAAGTACATGACAGTGTAACGACAATTATATTTGTGGAAAAATTGCGGGGGGGGGGGTAAACATTTAAAATATATACCGTATTTTTCGGAGTATAAGGCGCTCCGGAGTATAAGTCGCACCGGCCGAAAGTGCACAATAAAGAAGGAAAAAAACATATATAAGTCGCACTGGAGTATAAGTCGCATTTTTTGGGGAAACGTATTTGATAAAACCCAACACCAAGAATAGACATTTGAAAGGCAATTTAAAATAAATAAAGAATAGTGAACAACAGGCTGAATAAGTGTACGTTATATGAGTCATAAATAACCAACTGAGAATGTGTCTGGTATGTTAAGGTAACATATTATGGTAAGAGTCATTCAAATAACTATAACATATAGAACATGCTATACGTTTACCAAACAATCTGTCACTCCTAATCGCTAAATCCCATGAAATCTTATACGTCTAGTCTCTTACGTGAATGAGCTAAATAATATTATTTGATATTTTACGGTAATGTGTTAATAATTTCACACATAAGTCACTCCTGAGTATAAGTCGCACCCCCGGCCAAACTATGAAAAAAACTGCGACTTATAGTCCGAAAAATACGGTATTCAAAATAAAAAAAATCACAGACCCCTTGTTGACTTTTTGTTTAGAAAAGATGAGAAATATTTGATAAAACAATACAATAGCAGGTACTACAAACAAGTACAGTGGAAGTGTTCAAAACCACCCCACCAAAATACATTTAATATAAAAGTATTGTTTTCTGCTTTATTTAGTTTAGAACTCCATGTTTTTCTTGCCTTTATAGTATGGCACTGCCAACAGTTGGAACCGCCACCAAAGACGTGAGCAGCATTCAGGCTCTCTGCTGCCATCTGGCGGATGAAGTTGGGGAATGAGACTTCACTTTACTATTAGAATTCCGTCCATATTTCGTCATAAAAAGTGATTTACAACCAATTGTCTTTTAAAGATAGTAAAATCAAATAACACAAGTGATTCACAATATTTAAAATTATTATTACATACTATATTTTCTAAATACAACTTGCCAGTTGTCCTTTCCTAATGTCATGCTCCTATTGTAATTTTTTCCAAATCATTATTATTAATTATTTAACATTTTATTTATTCCACATTCTTTAAAAAATATTAAACAAGTAAAACGTGATTTATCAAATGTATTATTATCAATTATGTAATATTTAGTAGATTTTTTTCGTTTATTTTATTTACACCTGCTGGCTCTTTCTAAACAACTGATAGGAAATTATATGAACACACAGTATTTTATAATAAAAAAATGGCTTTAATATTGCAGTGCAACATTAATAATCATAATATTGCAATATTTCAACTAATAAATCCCTGAATCCTGCTATTTTTATTTTATCTGGCCTTTATTAATGATGAAATTATATTTTCACAGCAAAAAGATCAAAGGTGAGATCATATACATGACAACAAAGGAGGAATGCTATACTGCTCACAGCCACTAGGGGGCATATTTGCATAATTTCTTATATTCCTATTCATTATTTCTTTGGTGTGTTGTTAGCATTAGCTCAGCACTCACACACTTTTTGGAGGAAGCCACGTTCGTATATTTGAGTGACATGTTTTATTGCTTTGTTTGGAGACTAAAATGTTTGTTTTTCTGTTAAAGTTTCCCCAAGGCTGTCATTGTCACTGGGCCACATCTTTGGCCTCCACCTATAAGGTCAACATCCACTGTTCAGGTGTGTTGTTTAGTTATCAGCTTTTTAAGGAGCTTTTCTGCGTTAATTATTAGTCTGCCAGGCAGCCTTTTTATAGTCTGGTATAAAAGAAGCGAGGCGGTGCACAGGTACAGTAAGACAGTCAGCAGGTCTGGTTTAGTATAACAGTTGCTGCCAGTACAGAACTGTATCAATTAAAAAAAAAACAGTTTTATATATATGTATACATACATACATGTATACATATATACAGTTTAAAAAATATATACAATTTAAAAAAAAAAGTTTTATATATATGTATACATATATACATGTATATATATATACAGTATATATATATATATATACAGTATGTATATATATATACATATATATATATGTATATATATATATATACATATATATATATATACAGTATGTATATATATATATATACATATATATATATATATATATATATATACATACACTATATATATATATATATACATGTATGTATATATATATACATGTATGTATATATATACACATATGTATATATACACACATGTATATATATATTTACATACATGTGTGTATATATACATACATATATACATATATATATACGTATACACAATTATATATACATATATATACATATATATACATACATATATATATACACATATATATATATATACACATATATACATATATATATACACAATTATATATACATATATATACACATATATATATGTATACATATATATATATACACAATTATATATACATATACATATACACATATATATATACACATATATATACATACATATATATATATACACATATATATATATACATATACATACAGTATATATACATACATATATATACACAATTATATATACATATATACATACACATATATATATATATATATACACACATATATATATATATATACACACACATATATATATATATATATATACATATATATACATATACATATATATACATACATACATACATACATACATACATACATACATACATACATACATACATACATACATACATATACACATATACATATACATATATATATATATATATATATATATATATATATATATATACATATATTTATATATACACAATTATTTATATATATATATATATATATATATATATATATACATATATATATACAACCTGCACATCTGGGGCATAGCAGACACTCCGGAGTGTAAACTGTGCCAGAGGAGGGGCACCTTGGAGCACATCCTGAGCTGTTGCCCAAAGGCACTAGGGGAGGGGCGGTATCGCTGGCGCCACAACCAAGTTTTAAAAGCCCTGGCGGATTCTATCTGCGCAGCGATACAAAACAGCAAGTCCCAGGCCGCCCCGAAGCAGTCAATCACCTTCATCAGAGCAGGACAGAAGGCAAGCCGCCAGCCCAACTTCTCAGGAGGGCTCCTGGCCACCGCTCGTGACTGGCAGCTCCATGTTGACCTGGGAAGGCAACTCAAGTTCCCGGCCAATATCGCTTCCACGTCACTCCGCCCAGACATGGTGTTAACATCGGAGTCAACCAAGCAAGTGGTGCTACTGGAGCTGACTGTTCCCTGGGAGGAGCGAATTGACGAAGCAAATGAGCGAAAGAGGGCCAAATACGCTGAGCTCACTGTAGAGTGTCGGAGTAACGGCTGGAGAGCCCGCTGTGAACCAGTCGAGATTGGGTGCAGAGGTTTTGCTGGTCACCCACTACAGCGTGTGTTCAGAATCCTTGGCATTAGAGGACTGCAGTCGAGAAAAGCCACCAAGAACATCCTAGAGGCCGCAGAAAAGGCCTCCCGGTGGCTGTGGATCCGTAGGGGGGATCCGTGGTGCGCTACTTGGACACAGGCCGGGGTCTGATCACCCCCGGCTGGGTCACCCGGGCGAGGGTGTCTGATGATTAAAGACCCGAAACACCCTATGACCCCGGGTTTATCACTGATGACGTGTCCAAGCATCACCGTGAGGTGTATTCAACTTCTATATATATATATACATATATATGTATATATATATATACACATATATATACATACATACATATATATATATTTATATATACACATACATGTATATTATTTTTTAAAAAATTTAATACCGAAAGATACATTTTCCTGAAGTGACATGTCGTTATTGCAATCATGGAAATCGTGTATTTAACCATGTGCCAATTAAAGGTGCAATTTGTTCACATTTTTATACATATCTATTCATGCTATATAATCAACATGTTTTTTTACATTATGGAAAATTTAGCTGAGATAGGCTCCAGCACCCCCCGCGGCCCCGAACGGGACAAGCGGTAGGAAATGGATGGATGGATTGATGCAATTGCATTTCAACACATGCGCACAAACACACATACAATTAATTTATACATATATATATACTGTATACATTATATTTATATTATAATATATTATTCATAGACTATTATAGACTGTACTATATTGTACAATGTATACATACAGTATATACTGTACAATTAATAGATATACTGTATGTATGTATACACATATTTACAGTTTATTTATACTGTATGTTGTATACATTTGTAATTACATTTAAATATATATATACACATATTCATAATATTTATATGGAACTTATATATATATATATATATATATATATATATATATATATATATATATATATATATATATATATATATATATATATATATATATATATATATATATACACACACATAATATAATGTAATCATTATATTTTGAACATTTATTTACCATGTTAAAATAATTTTTCTTTATTGGCAATATTTTTCTTTACTGAAGAGTACCTTAAATTTATAAAAACCTTTTGCCAGTGTTATGGTTTAAATTAATTTAAACCATAAGAATACAAATTCATGTATATTTTGAATGTATGCATCAGTTTTGAAAAATTATATATATATATATATATATATATATATATATATATATATATATATATATATATATATATATATATATATATATATATACACACTACCGTTCAAAAGTTTGGGGTCACCCAAACAATTTTGTGGAATAGCCTTCATTTCTAAGAACAAGAATAGACTGTCGAGTTTCAGATGAAAGTTCTCTTTTTCTGGCCATTTTGAGCGTTTAATTGACCCCACAAATGTGATGCTCCAGAAACTCAAAGGAAGGTCAGTTTTGTAGCTTCTGTAACGAGCTAAACTGTTTTCAGATGTGTGAACATGATTGCACAAGGGTTTTCTAATCATCAATTAGCCTTCTGAGCCAATGAGCAAACACATTGTACCATTAGAACACTGGAGTGATAGTTGCTGGAAATGGGTCTCTATACACCTATGTAGATATTGCACCACAAACCAGACATTTGCAGCTAGAATAGTCATTTACCACATTAGCAATGTATAGAGTGTATTTCTTTAAAGTTAAGACTAGTTTAAAGTTATCTTCAATGAAAAGTACAGTGCTTTTCCTTCAAAAATAAGGACATTTCAATGTGACCCCAAACTTTTGAACGGTAGTGTATATACACACACACACACACACACACATATATATATATATATATATATATATATATATATATATATATATATATATATATATATATATATATATATATATATATATATATATATATATATATATATATATATATATATATATATATATATATATGTATAATTTTGATAATTTTATCAGACAATCTATTTTCGTTATAGTACTTACAATCTAATAAAATAAATTACAATACTTGTACAACTTATATTGATGTGTAAAATTATTATAATTAATATATTCTGCTATGTATTTTAACCATGAGGACCAGTCTTAAAATTATATTGTTCCTATTTACATTTGATGAAAAACTGTATTATACATTTTCAATTATTTTATTAGACATTTTTTTTCGTATTCTTTTGGTATTTTTATCTGCGCTGCCAGTCCTCCTTGAACACCAATATGGCTGCCGCCTGTTTAAAAAGGTCAACAGCTTGGAGGAGGAGGAGGCTTTGAATACACGGATGATTTCTCACAATTCAAAGAAAAGAATGCTAATGTGAGCTTTTACTCTCTCGCTTTCTGCGTACTTGTCACAATGCTGACACACAAACAACTTGTTCCGCTCTCGTACAAAGCATGTGCACGTTCAAGTGTGTACACACACACACACACACACACACACACACACACACACACACACACACACACACACACACACACACACACACACACACACACACACACACACACACATACCTGTAGCTTTGAGCGCTGAGTGCAGGTGTTTGCTGCCAAATAATAACATTGGCCCATCCAGTATTTCCACATTCCAGTGGCCATTGCTGTGGCGATGCAGGTTCCCTGGCGACCATGATGGACACACACACACACACACACACACACACACACACACACACACACACACACACACACACACACACACACACACACACACACACACACACACACACACACACACACACACACACACACACACACACACACACACACACACACACACACACACACACACACACAGACGTTGGTTAGCGTCACAGGTGACTTGAGGCGTCCAGACATAGCAGAGACAACAGAGAAGACAGTCAGTGGGGAAGACATGTTGTTTTTGTCCCAATTGTCCATCCCAATTGTGCCTTACATAACAACGCAGGTGACGTCATCGTGGGTCGTTACGGCGAACACACAAAGACTGTGGTCTGACGAGACCCTCTCCGCTGACAAGAACACTTCGGGAGGATTAGGCTGAACCTAAAACACAGACTTAAAATGAACATTAATGAACATTTATTTATTTATATATATATATATATATATATATATATATATATATATATATATATATATATATATATATATATATATATATATATATATATATATATACATATATATATATATATATGTATATATATATATATATATATATATATATATATATATATATATATATATATATATATATATATATATATATATGTATATATATATATATATGTATATATACAGTCGTGGTCAAACGTTTACATACACTTGTAAAGAACATAATCTCATGGCTGTCTTGAGTTTCCAATAATTTAAGTATAAAGTGCATGGCACAGTTTTGTCACTGCCACGATCAGGAAGAAATCACAAGCTATCACCTGCTGCTGAGAGAAAATATGTCAGGATGATCAAGAGTCAACCGAGAACCAGCAAAAAGCAGCTCTGCAATGAATTGGAAGCTGCTGGAACACAGGTGTCAGTGTATGTCCCCAGTCAAGTGTGTTTTGCATCGCCATGGACTTGAGAGGCTACCATGCAAGAAGGAAGCTCTTGCTCCAGAAGCCACACCTTAAGGCTCGTCTAAAGTTTGCTGCTCACATGGACAAAGATAAGACCTTCTGGAGGAAAGTTATGTGGTCAGATGAAACAAAAATGGAGCTGTTTGGCCACAATACCCAGCAATATGTTTGGAGGAGAAAAGGTGACGCCTTTAATCCCAGGAACACCATGCCTACTGTCAAGCATGGTGGTGGTAGTATTATGCTCTGGGCCTGCTTTTCTGCCAATGGAACTGGTGCTTTACAGAGAGTAAATGGGACAATGAAAAAGGAGGATTACCTCCAAATTCTTCAGGACAACATAAAATCATCAGCCCGGAGGTTGGGTCTTGGGCATAATTGGGTGTTCCAACAGGACAATGACCCCAAACACACATCAAAAGTGGTAAAGGAATGGCTAAATCAGGGTAGAATTAAGGTTTTAGAATGGCCTTCGCAAAGTCCCGACTTAAACCCCATTGAGAACATGTGGACAATGCTGAAGAAACAACCAATTTTGTCAAGAGGAGTGGTCAAACATTCTACCAGAAGCTTGTGGATGGCTACCAAAAGCGCCTTATTGCAGGTAAACTTGCCAAGGGACATGTAAGCAAATATTAACATTGCTGTATGTATACTTTTGACCCAGCAGATTTGCTCACATTTCCAGTAGACCCATAATTAAATGAATAAAATAACCAAACTTCATGATAGTTTTTTGTGACCAACAAGTATGTGCTCCAATCACTACATCACAACACAATAAGAGTTGTAGAAATTATTGGAAACTCAAGACAGCCATGACATGATGTTCTTTACAAGTGTATGTACACTTTTGACCACGACTATGTGTGTGTATATATATATAATTAAACACACACACGTGTGTATATAAACATCTTCTCACCCCGGTGGGATGGTATCTGTGTCATCCTCAAGCTGAGGTCCTCTAGCAGAGGCCTGGAAGTTTGAGGGTTCTGCGCAGTATCTTGGCTGTTCCTAGGACTGGGCTCTTCTGGACTGAGGCTTCAGATGTTGTTCCTGGGCTCTGTTGGAGTCACTCTCCCAGTTTGGGGGTTACTGCTCCGAGAGCCCCCACTACCACGGGGATCACGCTAGCCTTGACCTTCCACATCCGTTCCAGCTGCTCTTTCAACCTTTGGTACTTCTCAAGTTTCTCGTGTTCCTTCTTCCTGATGTTAGCGTCAGCTGGGTTTGCCACATCCGTCACCACCACCCTTTTCTGCTCTTTGTCCACCACCACTATGTCCGGTTGGTTAGCCAGAAGCTGTTTTGTCAGTTTAGAAGCTGTTATATTGCCAAAAGTATTTGGCCACCTGCCTTGACTCACATATGAAGTTGAAGTGCCATCCCATTCCTAACCCATAGGGTTCAATATGATGTGGGTCCACCTTTTGCAGCTATTACAGCTTCAACTCTTCTGGGAAGGCTGTCCACAAGGTTGCGGAGTGTGTTTATAGGAATTTCCCACCATTCTTTCAAAAGCGCATTGGTGAGGTCACCCACTGATGTTGGTCGAGGCTCTCAGTCTCCGTTCTAATTCATCCCAAAGGTGTTCTATCGGGTTCAGGTCAGGACTCTGTGCAGGCCAGTCAAGTTCATCCACACCAGACTCTGTCATCCATGTCTTTATGGACCTTGCTTTGTGCACTGGTGCACAGTCATGTTGGAAGAGGAAGGGGTCCACTCCAAAGTGTTCCCACAAGGTTGGGAGCATGGAATTGTCCAAAATGTTTTGGTATCCTGGAGCATTCAAAGTTCCTTTCACTGGAACTAAGGGGCCAAGCCCAACTCCTGACAAACAACCCCACACCATAATTCCTCCACCACCAAATTTCACACTCGGCACAATGCAGTCCGAAATGTAGCGTTCTCCTGGCAACCTCCAAACCCAGACTGGTCCATCAGATTGCCAGATGGAAAAGCGTGATTCATCAGTCCAGAGAAGGTGTCTCCACTGCTCTAGAGTCCAGTGGCCACGTGCTTTACACCACTGCATCCCACGCTTTGCATTGGACTTGGTGATGTATGGCTTAGATGCAGCTGCTCGGCCATGGAAACCCATTCTATGAAGCTCTCTGCGTACTGTACGTGGGCTAATTGGAAGGTCACATGAAGTTCAAATTCATATGTGAGTAAAGGTAGCTGGCCAAATACTTTTGGCAATATAGTGTATACGTGTGTGAATGTACACACACACACACACACACACACACACACACACACACACACACACACTTATTTTGACAACTGCATATGTCAACAACCGCTTATGGTGACAACTCCTTATGGGTTCAACCACTTGTGTCATCAACTGCATTTGTCAAAAAATGCTTTTGCTGACAACCGCTTATATCGACGATTGCGACAAATTATGGCGTCAACCAGTTATACCGACATCCGCTTATGTCGACAGCCATTTATGTCATCAACTGGATTAGTTGACAACCGCTTATGTCGACAACTGCTTATTGCGTCAACCGCTAATGGCGACGAAATTTAACGTTGACAACTTCTTATTTTTGACAACCGCATACGTCGGCAACCACTTATGCCAATAACCGCTTATGTCGGCAACCACTTATGCCAACAACCGCTTATGTCGACAACCACTTATGCCAACAACCGCTTATGTCGACAACCACTTATGCCAACAACCGCTTATGTCGACAACCACTTATGCCAACAACCGCTTATGTCGACAACCACTTATGCCAACAACCGCTTATGTCGACAACCACTTATGCCAACAACTGCTTATGTCGACAACCGCTTATGCCAACAACCGCTTATGTCGACAACCGCTTATGTCAACAACCACTTATGCCAACAACCGCTTATGTCGACAACAACTTATGCCAACAACCGCTTATGTCGACAACCACTTATGCCAACAACAGCTTATGTCGACAACCACTTATGCCAACAACCGCTTATGTCGACAACCACTTATGCCAATAACCACTTATGCCGACAACCACTTATGCCAATAACCACTTATGTCAGCAACCACTTATGCCAATAACCGCTTATGTCGACAACCACTTATGCCAATAACCACTTATGCCGACAACCACTTATGCCAATAACCACTTATGCCGACAACCACTTATGCCAATAACCACTTATGCCGACAACCACTTATGCCAATAACCACTTATGTCGGCAACCACTTATGCCAATAACCGCTTATGTCGGCAACCACTTATGCCAATAACCACTTATGTCGGCAACCGCTTATGTCGGCAACCACTTATGCCAATAACCGCTTATGTCGACAACCACTTATGCCAATAACCACTTATGTCGGCAACCACTTATGCCAATAACCACTTATGTCGGCAACCACTTATGTCGGCAACCACTTATGTCGGCAACCACTTATGTCGGCAACCGCTTATGTCGACACCTTTTTTAATTTCGACAACAACTGATGGTGTCAATCGCTAACAAGGAGAACTTTTAACATCGACAACTTCTTATTTTCGTCAACATAAACAAGCTCCACTGTCCAACATGATTCCTTTTAGGTTGTCTTTCATTCATTCCTTGGATATTTTCAATTCTTCAACAAAAACAAAACAACTTTTGGCCAAACTTGAAAGATTGCGTCCAAATAAAAAGTAACAGCAAACACGACGACGATCTTCTGACCGTGTCCGTCTCTGCGTACGACAATAGCTTTTGTTTACCGTGCGGCCATTTTAACCCGTCGCCATGGAAACCACCCGGCTGTGTTTGGAAAGCAACACAACAAGGAGTCTCACTAACTAATAAGTGAGTGAGCGCGACGTGAATGAAATTCCTGTTGCTAACAAAACTCTATTGAATGTTTGCGCTTCACAGTCGGTCCATGTTGGAGCAGCCTTGACAAAAGTCCATGTTGGTCCATGTTGGAGCAGCCTGGACAAAAGCGCTCCAAAGTAAATTGATGTTCTCCGAGGCTGCAGGATGATGAAACTACTGCAACATGAGCTGGTTTTTTCACGCTATCATAACCACGCATGGTAATTACATTCTGCCAAGAAGCCACTGTGGCGTCGGACCTCTTAAGTGGACAAAAAAAATCCCACGGACAGACTTTGAAATCTTATCAAAAGTCTTCACAGAAGAGTCGACCGCATGTAACAACATTTTTGTCCACTTATTTTAATATTTGATCAAATACATTCTGTGTGAAATAAAATATTGATATATTATATTATTTTTTAATTTGATTTTTAGTATCACATTTATTAATTTTATATTCTAAATATGGAAATATAATTTATTATTTGTATTTAATAATTAATACATCATATAATAATATATTTTTTTTAATCATTAATATATATATAATTTAATGGTCATTTATAATTATTAATCTAATAGTAGTATTACTTTCTAAATATCCGTATATCATTTTTTTGTAATACATTATACTGCCAATTATCACAATCCTACTAGTTGTTTTTTTTAAATTATCAAAATATTAATTAAAAATAATTTAATGATTAATATACTTATACATGTATATTATTTTGGAACTAACAATATATTATGTTACTATTACTTTATAATTAATATATTATTTATAATTATTAACAGATTTCTGACATTACTTCATAGCTAATAAAATATTAGTGTCATTTTAGAATCATTAATATTCTATTAGTTGGTATTATTTCCAAATGATCAAAATATGATTTATTAGTGTAACTTTATAATGATTAATATACTAATATACAATTATTTTGGAATAATATATTACTTATTAGTAGCAATAAAATATCCTGTTTTTCTTCATGTAAAGCGTTTTGAGTATTTAGAAAACCGCCAAGTAAATATGTATTTAATTAATTTATAATTATTTTATGCAACATCTGTTTATTTTTTAAAATATATATTCATTATTTACAAATAATTAATGCATTTGTTTGATTGTATTCATAAATTCTTCCCATCGTTGTACATAATAAGTGATACAAAGCAATGGATGCTTCTGATTAGGGATATCACTAGAAAGCGTGCCTGCTTTTATTTTGGCAGAGTCATCCGTGCTTTTATTTTCTAAGTGCGGCTAAACAATTTGCCGCAACTTTCATGTCCCACACTGACTCTGTCCAATTTGCCTCACAATCACTTTTTTGTGTGTATGTAAACAACCTTTTTGCCTTTTATAGACACTCTACATTCGCACACGCACGCACGCACGCACGCACGCACGCACGCACGCACGCACGCACGCACGCACGCACGCACGCACGCACACACACACACACACACACACACACACACACACACACACACACACACACACACACACACAGGTGCTGGTAGGGATGGGTAGGTGGAGTGGAGGCAAACAGGTAGAGGGAGGTGCAGGTGCAGGAGGCGGCCTTTAAAAAGCAGATTAAACAGCAAGTGCATGTTGGAACTCACACATAAAACAAAGACACACACACACACACACACACACACACACACACACACACACACACACAGTTTGTGACTATGGCTTCCACCACGTCGGGTGATGTTCTGCCCACAGGCTTCAGGATCTTCACTTCCATTCCTGACTTGTTCTTCATCCCAGAGTTTGTGAGTTCCTCTAAGATGACGTTAAAATCAAAAACTATCATTCTATTTTAAATGGTTTTAAGCATTGATATGCTAAAAAAAAATATTTGCAAATTTATATATCTATATTTACTGTTATGTATAAAGAATAAGTACTTTTGTCCAAACACTTTTAAATATTGTGAAAATATTTAGATTTTGTTTCTACTTTTAAAGTAAATTTAAATTAAGTTGTAATTATTTTTTGTTTCGTAATTTGCCTATAATGAAAAAGTTTAATTTTTTTCATTTTTTGTTTTTATTTAAACTCTAAATACTGTACTGTTAGACTATAAAAGTGTCTGCCATGGATGGAAAAGTTGTAATAATTTTTTTAATAATTACTAAATATTTTTTCAGTCATCTTTGAATTGCAAATTAATTTACTATCATTATGAAATTATTTGTATTCATTTTTTTTTTAAATAAATGTTTTTATTATTGACATTTAAAAAAAATATTTGACTGTATCTTGCGACGCAAGATACTTTTTTTCATTCTTAAATTACTTTTAATATGAAAATATTTATTAAATAGTCAGACATTTTTTATATACTCTACATGTAATTTTAAAAAATAATGTTTCAAATGTTGTATTCAAGATAAGTGTTAGCGTTATCGCTTGGCAACCAATTCAGGCTGACTGTTAAGTCCATCGCCATAGCAACAGCAAGAAAACAGAACACCATTCAGAAACAACCAAAAGAAATATGAATAATATCAAGTTTTTAAAAAAAAGTCTGCATTTGTATTGTGTGAATAATTGTGCAAACTCGTTGAGCGTTTGCACAATCGTCATTTTCCCACTAAGACAAACCCCACATTTGCCTGAACAAACGCAAACTCGTCTTAACCGCCCCGAGCGAAATTAGTGTACAAACATTTTTACAATTCTAATATTACGTCGTCTATTTATCAATTTCTATATCAATGGGGAGGTCATGGTGACAGCAGTTAGCATCGCAGCTGCTAATTGCTACCACGTGATGACATTTTATTGCGTTTTGTCCTAATTGGAGACCACAGGAGGAAACATCTAATCCAAGGTTTATCCGGTTTTCTTTGATTTTGGCGCAATCCGACTCTATTTTGTATCCAATAAGCGCAATCTTTGGTTGAAAGCGAGAGGGCGAGGAGGCGTGGATCGAAACCGGACATCTTCTCGGCTCCTTTTACCAAAAGAGCCTTCCGTGGAATAACCTGCTGCTCTGGTTTGGGAAGAAGTGTCCAGTGAGGACTAAGTTGTGGAGCCATGTTTGCATAAGAGGTGGTCTTTGACGGGCACGAGGCAAATAAGATGACTTTAAATGTAAAGACGTGCACTGCAGACATCTTAAGACCTGGCACGTTTCATCCTGTGCTCTTCGTGCTAGTTGTTCACATAGCAGACTTTAATGCAGCATTTTGTAGGGCTGGGAATCTTTGGGCACCTAAGGTTCCATCCCATTTCTGGGGTGACGATTAGATTCAGAATCGCTTCTCGATTATTCAACACGATTCTCAATTTAAACTCTGAAAATGTATTATTTGGTATAATAATTATACTGAGAGATTTTCAAAACAGGTTACAGGTTAGAAAAGCTCCTTCTGGCTTAAAACGTCTTTTTAAAGATTGATTCTTATAAAAGAAATAATCTAAAAAAACAAAAACAAATAAAAAAACAAACATTATTTGTCGATATATATAGCCTAAAAGCTTCTTTTTAATTTTTTAAATGGATACTTAAATTTTTTTTTATTTTAAAATAAAATAAAGTTATTATTTATGAAATCGTCTTTTTAAAAAATTATTCCTGTTTTTTTTTTTTTTTTTAAAGAAAAAGAACAAAAAACATTTTTATTTTTAAAGATGGCCTATAAACGTACTTTAAAAATTTTAATCTAATTTAAAAAAACCCAACATTTTTATTTATGAAGATGGCTTAAAAAGATATTTTTAAAAAATTGATAGAAAAAAACAACAAAAAACTTTTTTTGAAATTTATAAATATGGCCTAAAACATTGTTTTAAAAATGTATTCTGAATAAAAAAAATTATTTTTAAAGATTGATTCTTATTAGAAAAATAATAAAATGAAATAAACATTATTTGTAAAAATGGCCTATGAATGTATTTTTGAAATTGTATTTTTATTTAAAAAATTTAAATAAAAAAAGAAACATTTTAATTTATGAAGATGGCTTAAACAGGGTCTTTTTAAAAATGAATTGTACTTATAAAGATGACCTAAACATTTTCAAACATTGATTCAGTCAAAATAATAAAAAAATATTTTTTTTTATTTATGAAGATGGCTTAAAAAAGCATTTTATAAAAATAGATAATAAACACAACTTTTTTTTTAATTTATAAAGATGGCCTAAAACATTGTTTTAAAAATTTATTATTACAAAAAATTTATTTATGACGATGGCCTAAAAACGTCTTTTAAAGGTTGATTTTTATTAGAAAAATAAAATGATAAGAAAATGATATATTTTTATTTGTAAAGATTGCCTATGAATGTATTTTTGAAATATGATTCTTATTAAACAAATAATACAATAAACATGTTTTTATTTATAAAGATGACCTAAAATATTTTTCAAAGATTCATTCAAATTCAAAATACATTTATTTATTTATAAACATGGCTTAAAAAGGCATTTAAATTTTTTTTTATTAAAAAAATAATAAAAACAACAGTTTTTTTTATTTTTAAATGACCTAAAACATTGTTTTAAAAATGTATTCTTATAAAAAATTTTTTTTTATAACGATGGCCGAGAAACGTCTTTTTAAAGATTGATTTTTATTAGAAAAATAATAAAATAAAATAAACATTTTTATTTGTAAAGATTTCCTTTGAATGTATTTCTGAAATTTGATTCTTATTAAAAAAGTAAAAGTAAAAAAATCAAAATTTTTATTGATGTAGATGGCTTAAACATGGTATTATTAAAAATGTATTAAAACAATTAAAAAAAAATATATATATAAAGATGACCTAAAGCATTTTAAAAAATTGATTCAAATTCAAAATAATAAAAAAAAAAAGAAACATTTATTTTCGAAAATTGCCTAAAACGTCTTGCTAAAAACTGTTCATTAAAAAAACATTTGTATTTATATAAAAAAACAAAACTATTTTTGAAATCGCTTTAGAATAAGAATCGCGACTCGAAAGTGAATCGATTGTTTTTGTGCACCCCTAGTAATTTGTCATGATAGTTTTGCCCGTGCTGAGGGTGCACAGTGAAGTCACGCACATAAAACAACACACTTAAGCTCTTTGCAAACACTGCAGTCGACAACGCGACACTTCCAGGTGAACTAAACTGAAAGCATTCGATCAAAACGACACAAGCGGTTTTAAGTGTGGTAAAAAGATCAAAGCATGCGTGGCAGTGGATGACCACGACGTACCCAACGAGGCATAGCCAGTGGATTCCATATGTGCACGCTAAAAACTACAACATGGATGACGTGGAGAAGACGCAGTCGAAGGGGAGACACGTAAATAGAAGAGACGGTCAAAAAGGGGCTTGAAAACCACCCGTAATACTTAATCTATGCAACATTTTGACCAAAGACGCACTTTTACATGTTATGTAGACCACAAGGAAGTGTTTTAAGTGTAGAAACAAATCATAACACGACCCCTTTAAAGATATTTAAATGTGTGGAAAAATTGCAAAGGGAATATAAAATATTTACCAAAAAACCAGTACCACTGTGGACTGCTGATATGTACAATTTAAGTCACAGGTGGTTGTACACAGAAACATTGACGGATGTGGCACCATTTTGATACATCCTGTGCATTAAAGATGCTAAAACTCATCCAATGCTGAAAAAAACACTTTAGCTTTGTTTTATAAGTTAAAGTTAAAGTACCAATGATTGTCACACACACACTAGGTGTGGTGAAATTTGTCCTCTGCATTTGACCCATCCCCTGGTTCCCCCCCTGGGAGGTGAGGGGAGCAGTGAGCAGCAGCGGTGGCCGCGCCCGGGAATCATTTTTGGTGATTTAACCCCCAATTCCAATCCTTGATGCTGAGTGCCAAGCAGGGAGGTAATGGCTCCCATTTTTATAGTCTTTGGTATGACTCGGCCGGGGTTTGAACTCACAACCTACCGATCTCAGGGCGGACACTCTAACCACTAGGCGGCAGACAGATAAACTTTATTATTTGGTGCTTTTATCAGTATCCATCAAATTGTATTGGTACTAATGGGTATCGATTTAAGTACAATTAAAGAGTATCATATTTCAATACCTTTTTTTTTTTTTTACTTGGCACCGGCTTAAGCACTTGGCGGGCAAACAGGCGTATTCGTAGCAGACTGCCTCTAGGTCAGGGATGTCAAAAGTGGCCCGCCAAAGGGTTTAATCCACTGGATGTCACCATAGCAATTGGTTTATATTAGTCTTGTCCCGATACCAATATTTTGGTACCGGTACTAGTACCAAAATGTATTTCAATGCTTTTTGGTACTTTTCTAAATAAAATGTACCACAAAAAATGGCATTATTATAAAAAAATCTTAGGGTACATTAAACATATGTTTCTTATTGCAAGTTTGTTCTTAAATAAAATTGTGAACATACGAGACAACTTGTCTTTTAGTAGTACGTAAACAAAGGCTTCTTATTAGTCTGCTGACGTATGCAGTAACATATTGTGTCATTTATCATTCTATTATTTTGTCTAAGTTATGGGGGACAAGCTGTAAAAAACGGTACTTTTTAGAGGCAGTATAGTACCGAACATAATAATAATAATAATAATAATAGATTTTATTTGTAAAAAAAGCACTTTACATTCAGTAAACAACCTCAAAGTGCTACAATGTATTAAAAAAAATAATAAAAAGATAATAAAAAATTTATAAAAATAAAAACTAGAACAGCCAAATAGCTAAAACTAGTATGCATATATCTAAAAAAAAAGGCTTTTTAAAAAAAAAAAGAAGGGTTTTTAAGCCTTTTTTAAAAGCATCCACAGTCTGTGGTGCCCTCAGGTGGTCAGGGAGAACGTTCCACAGACTGGGAGCGGCGGAGCAGAAAGCCTTCATTAGTATCGCGGTACTATACTAATAGCAGTATACTGTACAACCCTAGTTTATATCGGTGTTGCGCAAGTATGCCAAGCGGTATGTAGACAGTAAAGCAGGGCTGAGGCTCCTCCCCCCTCGACCCAACATAAAACCTGCAGTTTTAGGTCTTCAGCTTCGACCTCATCGTGCTTTGGCACCTCTGTTTGCACAAAACGTCTCCGTTCGAAAACGAGGACACTGAGTGTGGAGTGTTCCCAGAAAAATGACCATCCTCCTATTTATTCACGGAAGTGAATGGGAAAACCACACATGTTTGTGGGCAAGTGTTCTCCGTAATGAGCATCAATATCAAGGCTCACATCCTCAAATTGACACCTTGAGAGAGTTAAAAGATGCCAGCTTTCATGATTAAAAAAATGCTCCTTGAGACACTGCACCTTGATATAGTTCTGTGGAAAGGATTGTCTTCTGTGGAAACTTAAAGATTTACCGTCAGTCTCGTAAGTTCATACGTTTGCTATCCATCCATCTTCTTCCGCTAACCCGAGGTCAGGTTGCGGGGGCAGCAGCCTAAGCAGAGAAGTCCAGACTTCCCTCTCCCCAGCCACTTGGTCCAGCTCCTCCCGGGGGATCCCTAGGTGTTCCCAGGCCAACCAGGAGACATAGTCCCCCCAACGTGTCCTGGCTCGTCCCTGTGGTCTCCTACCGGGGAGGCATCCTGACCAGATGCCCGAACCACCTCATCTGGCTTCTCTCGATGTGGAAGAGGTTCTCACCCTATCTCTAAGGGAGATCCTCGCCACCCGACGGAGGAAACTCATTTCGACCACGTGTACCCGTGACCTTGTACTTTTGGTCACAACCCAAAGCTCATGACCATAGATGAGGATGGGAAATTGAGAGCTTTTCCTTCTGGCTCAGCTCCTTCTTCACCACAGCGGACCGATCCAGGGTTGGCATCACTGCAGACGCCGCACTGATCCGCCTGTCGATATCACGATCCACTCTCCCCTTACTCGTGAACAAGACCGCCGAGGTACTTGAACTCCTCCACTTGGGGCAGGGTCTCCTCCCCAACCCGGAGATGGCACTCCACCCTTTTCCGGGGCGAGAACCATGGACCCCGGACTTGGAGGTGCTGATTCTCATCCCGGTCGTTTCAAACTCAACTGCGAACCGATCCAGTGAGAGCTGAAGATCCCTGGCCAGATGAAGCCATCAGGACCACAATCACCCGCAAAAAAGTACAGACCTAATCCTGCAGCCACCAAACCAGATCCCCTCAACGCCCTGACTGCTTCTAGAAATGTTGTCCATAAAAGTTCACGTGTTTGGTTTGTTCAAATTATTCACGCATTGCACATATTTAATTTTTCCATAAATAGAGAGTGATGCCTACAAGGCAGGGAGGAACTCAACTATCTCCAATAGTTACTAGTTTGTTTGGTTTGTTGAGTTAGCACAGGATTGATAAATGGAAATGACAAACGAGGTACAGGATTTGATACCTGGAAGAGTTTTTGCTTGGGCATTCACACATATACGATTCTACACCAAAAAACGATCTATTTATTATTATTATTATTATTATTATTATTCTGCCGCGTGCCACAGCCCACAGTTTTCATCCGATCGGAATCGTTCCAGTATCAAAACCCAGGAATCATGTGCACGATTAGTTACCATGAATTGATTAACGTGGACCCCGACTTAAACAAGTTGAAAAACTTATCCGGGTGTTACCATTTAGTGGTCAATTGTACGGAATATGTACTGTACTGTTCAATCTACTAATAAAAGTTTCAATCAATCAAAAAACGTTAGCTGTTAGCATACTTGTGAGAACGTTAGCATGCTAACGTTTTATCCGAGCTTTTTTTGGTATGTTTGAACCTGAAAATCACGGTTTGTGATACTCGGCGCTGTCATGCAAGTATGCTAACAGTTAGCGTGCTAACGTACTCACATTTTTTGAGTACGTTAACATTTTATGCTACCTTTTTTGCTCATTTTGTGTGATTAAACTGAAAAATCACGATTTGTGATACTCGGCACTGTCATGCAAGTATGCTAACAGTTAGCGTGCTAACATACTCAAAAACATTTTATGCTACCTTTTTTGCTCATTTTGTGTGATTAAACTGAAAAATCACGGTTTGTGATACTTGGCGCTGTCATGCAAGTATGCTAACAGTTAGCGCGCTAACGTACTTACATTTTTTGAGTACATTAGCACGTTAACATTTTATGCTATCTTTTTTGCTCATTTTGTGTGATTAAATTGAAAAATCACGGTTTGTGATACTAAATTTTACGGAATATGTACTGTACTGTGCAATCTACTAACACAAGTTTCAATCAATCAATCAAAAACAAGGTTTTCCAAAATAAGAGAACAACTTCAACTCCAGTTATGGAAAAAAGTGCTAACATGGCACTGCCATATTTATTATTGAAGTCACAAAGTGCATTATTTTTTTTAACATGCCTCAAAACAGCAGCTTGGACTTTGGGACATGCTCTCCCTAGAATAATCCAAATACCCACTAATACTATACTATACTTTCACAAAGTGCATTATTTTATTTTTTTTTATAAACATGCCTCAAAACAACAGCTACAAAAACAATGAAGGCACACAGCTTCAGTCCAGAGTATACTAGAGCAGTGGTCCCCAACCACCGGGCCGCGGGCCGGTACCGGTCCGTGGATCAATTGGTACTTCGCCACGCTGTCCCGTACTAGAGCATACTTGCCAACCTTGAGACCTCCGAATTCGGGAGGTGTATATTGTAGCGTCCCGGAAGAGTTAGTGCTGCAAGGGGTTCTGGGTATTTGTTCTGTTGTGTTTATGTTGTGTGACGGTGCGGATGTTCTCCCGAAATGTGTTTGTCATTCTTATTTGGTGTGGGTTCACAGTGTGTCGCATATTTGTAACAGTGTTAAAGTTGTTTATACGTCCACCCTCAGTGTGACCTGTATGGCTGTTGACCAAGTATGCTTTGTATTCACTGATGTTTGAGTAAAAGCCGCATATATTATCTAACTGGGCCGGCACGCTGTTTGTATGGAGGAAAAGCGGACGTGACGACAGTGTGACCTGTATGGCTGTTGACCAAGTATGCTTTGTATTCACTGATGTTTGAGTAAAAGCCGCATATATTATGAGACTGGGCCGGCACGCTGTTTGTATGGAGGAAAAGCGGACGTGACGACAGGTTGTAGAGGACGCTAAAGGCAGTGCCTTTAAGGCACGCCCCCAATAATGTTGTCCGGTGGAAATCGGGAGAATGGTTGCCCCGCAAGATTTTCGGGAGGGGCACTGAAATTCGGGAGTCTCCCGGGAAAATCGGGAGGTTGAAACCGATACCGATAATTTCCGATATCACATTTTAAAGCATTTATCGGCCAATATTATCGGACATCTCTAGTTCGCACGTCCGAAATAAAATTGATTGATTGATTGAAACTTTTATTAGTAGATTGCACAGTACAGTACATATTCCGTACAATTGACCACTAAATGGTAACACCCCAATAAGTTTTTCAACTTGTTTAAGTCGGAGTCCACGTTAATCAATTCATGGTAATGAATGACCTGAACTGAACTAATCTCACTGTTAAATAGAAAAAATAACATTATTTACCACATGAACATGCACAAAAGTACCAAATATTGGAACTGGTATCAAGTCCCAGGTACCAAGAATTAGTACTGTATCGATTCAAATGTAAAAAGCACCCATACCTATTCATCACCAATACATTTATTTTGTTTTTACAACATGCAAGCTTCCGGTGATACCGAGGAAAATTGTCGTTGCCAAAATCAGATGTCGGGAAAGTCAAATAGAGCGTTTTTATCTTCGAGAACCTGGGCGTGCGCTGCGGCTCGCTGACCCGCAAAAAAAACGAACAGAACTTGACAAGAAGCTTTTTGAAGTGGCGACGTGTTTGCACAGCCGACAGCTCTATTTACTTTTTCATTTGAGTGCATTCCTGCGCTGGAGCCGATCAAGCGGCACACTGCTACAGTTACTGATTAACTCTTTATTATTAACCCTCGTTCAAATCCACTGTTGGGGAAATGTACTTCCTGTTCCTGTATGGCAATAAATATACATTGGAGTATTGCATGTAATTAGGAAGGCTGGTCGTTTACCTTCCTGCTAGCAGAACATCTCGTTAGCAACCGCACTTCCTGTGGTATGAGACCATCTTTGGGGGCGAGACGTCAGGACATTGTTGTAAACAAAAGATGGATGCTGGTGCAAAACCTCTTCCCAACAAGAATGGTTGCCTTTATCAGACTTGGTGGATGATCAATTAAAAAAACAAACAACTAGTGCAGCTGAGATAGACCCCAGCACCCCCCGCGACCCCAAAAGGGACAAGCGGTAGAAAATGAATGGATGGATAGTGCAAATATTTCCCAAAACGTTTTCATTTCCGATAACATACTGGTATCGCAGCCTTGAGCACTGGCCGATACCAATACTGATCCGATACGATATCAGCAGAAATAATACACACTTTTAGTGTCGAATTTAATAAAAGGTTTGGTCAAGTGATACAAGTATAAAAAAAACTAACCCATTTATTAACTGTCTGGAATGAACTTATGCTGTCTTTAATTTGGAGTGGAGTGGTAATTGCTTTTTATGGTGACACCTCGTGGCCACTATAATTCATTAAGCTCATAACAGAGTACGTTGAATGATGCGGACACGTTTGTTACTGGATACGCTTCTGCCTTAGTGACTATGCAGCTATAAATATTTGATACTTGTTTATATTGACCAATGTGCCATTCTCAATTATCATTATGTATGTCTAGCTCGTGTGTTATTATGTGCTTAGCTGTTGTGTAGCTGTAATCGTCTAGTCTAAGATGTTTACCTTTTTTTTTTTTTTTAAATACGAGAAAAGGCGACACTTATTAGCAAAAAAATGACGCGGTGAGTTGAATGATGCGGACACTTTTGTTACTGGATACTTTCTAATATGCCTTTGAGACTTTGTATGTGTAAGAAATATGCAACTATAATCATTAGATACTTGTTTTTATTGACAAATGTGCTGTTTTCAATTATTATTTTGCATGTCTAGCTTGTGTGCTGTTGTGTGCTTAGCTGTTGTGTAGTTGCTAGCTCCTAGTAACCTACATCCCACCATGTTTACTTTTTTTTTTTTTTTTTTAAATATGAGAAAAGGCGACACCTATTGGCAAAAAATAATTCATAGTTAATTGAGCTCATAACACAGTAAGTTGAATGATGCGGACACATTTGTTACTGGATACTTTCTAATATGCCGTTTGTATGTGTAAGTAATGTGCTGTTTCCAATTATCATTATATACAGTATGTCTAGCTTGTGTGCCTAAATGTTGTGTAGCTGCTATGTTTAACTTTTTTTTATTTTTATAAATACGCGAAAAAGGCGACACCCATTGGCAAAAATAATTCATGAAGTTTATGAATGCCTTGTGGCATTCACAAAATTAGGCTCTTGACGCAGTAAGTTGAATGATGCGAACACGCTTGTTACTGGATACTTTCTAATATGCCTTGGAGACTTTGTATGTGTAAGTAATATGCAACTATAACCATTTGATACTAATTTTTTGACAAATTTGCTGTTTTCAATTAATATTATGTCTAGCTTGAGTGCTATTTTGTGCTTAGCTGTTGTGTAGCTGGTAGGTCTAGTAGTCTATAGTCTACCATGTTTACTTTTTTTTGTACAATAGAAAGAAACCTTATGTGTGTATTGGAGTACATTAAGATGTTAACTGGCTGTTCAGCTTTGCACAAGTAAACACGCTGCAGGACGGCTTGTATCGGACATTTTACATGCAAGACGATATCATGTGATTTTTTTTCTGATATCGTACTAATATAAAATATCAACATCGGATCGGGACCCTACCGAATATGCACCCACCGCTTTGTAAAAAAAACAAAACAAAAATCAAACAAGCAGGCTTCGCTACACATCTTGAAAAAAAAGTCTAGAGCTCTATCCATCAGTCAGTGTTAAAAGTAGTCTAATACGGGACTTTTTATGTATTGAAATATCTGCTACTTGATAGGGACCACAGGAAGACATCTCATACTGACCATTTCATTAGGTACTCTGTACAAAATAAAAGTACTGTAATTAGAGACGTCCGATAGTATCGGCGGATAAATGCTTTAAAATGTAATATCGGAAATGATCAGTATCGGTTTCAAAAAGTAAAATGTATGACTTTTTAAAACGCCGCTGTACGGAGTGGTACACGGACGTAGGGAGAAGTACAGAGCAGTTGCGTCTCCCAGTCATTCTTGCCAACCCTCACCATTTTCCCGGGAAACTCCCGGATTTCAGTGCCCCTCTCGAAAATCTCCCGGGGCAACCATTCTCCCCAATTTCTCCCCATTTCCACCCAGACAACAATATTGGGGGCGTGCCTTAAAGGCACTGCATTTGCGTGCCGACCCAATCACATAATATCTACGGCTTTTCACACACACAAGTGAATGCAAGGCATACTTGGTCAACACCCATACAGGTCACACTGAGGGTGGCCGAATGAACAACTTTAACACTGTTACAAATATGCGCCACACTGTGAACCCACACCAAACAAGAATGACAAACACATTTCGGGAGAACATCCACACCGTAACACAACATAAACACAACAGAACAAATACCCAGAACCCCTTGCAGCACTAACTTTTCCGGGAAGCTACAATATACACCACCCGCTACCCCCTACCCACCTACCCCCACCTCAACCCCGCCCACCTCAACCTCTCTCAGGGAGAGCATGTCCCAAATTCCAAGCTGCTGTTTTGAGGCATGTTACAAAAAATGAATGCACTTTGTGACTTCAATAATAAATATGGCAGTGCCATGTTGGCATTTTTTTCCATAACTTGAGTTGATTTATTTTGGGAAACCTTGTTACATTGTTTAATGCATCCAGCGGGGCATCACAACAAAATTAGGCATAATAATGTGTTAATTCCACGACTGTATATATCGGTATCGGTTGATATCGGAATCGGTAATTAAGAGTTGGACAATATCGGAAATCGGCAAAAAAGCCATTATTGGACATCTCTAACTGTAATATTATATTAACAATATGTCTATTATTGTGATTTTGGTTGCGCTGCATCATATTTAAAGTTTTTATTAACATTTTGACCTTCTCATGTTGCTAAATAGGCCAGATGGACTTCCAGTTCTCGCTAACTCATACTTATTTCTTTATTTGTATGTTCGACAATGGCAATTGTAATCATATGGAACGGTAAATCTTATACAATTGGAGGCGCTCGATGTGCTGTGAGTGAGAATGCTGCGTTGTCGCCTTGGTTCCCTGAGTGCAGGGTCACATGACCAGGGCCTGTGCAGGTGTCGTCCACTGTGCCAACAATGGTCTTTCTGTTTGAAATCAAGCTATTTTTTTAAAAATTCAACATTTCAGGACTATATTCCTCATATCGTGTTACAACACCGTGTGTTTGTGTTGACTTCATTCCAAGGCTCTTTCAGGGGCAATGTTTGTCCAAGGAGGAGGGAGATGACTAAAAAGAAACAAACCAAGACCAGCGTCCTCATGTGTGTTCTATTTCAAAGGTGATGTTGTCGTTTTAAAGAGCCACAACTCCTATTTCACACAACGTTTGTGACATCATCTCAGTTTAATTCCTTGTAACCGTAGATACCTTCGATATAACCACATATGACAAGCCCCTTCAGCGCCATGGAAACAAAGACAACAAGAAGAATGCCTGAACAATGGGAGGGTTTTTGTACTACCGTTATTTATTTATTTTTTCTGTTCTTATTTTTTTATTTTATTATTTTTGTTTTAATATATTAAATTTTTTGTAATTGTTTATTTATCAAAAAAAAAGGCTAATTTTAAAAGACAATATATTGTATAATTTTAAGAAATCCTCGCAATAATGTAATAAAAAAATGTTGGTGCATACATTTGTAAAATACGCCATACGTTTGCAATAGAGATGTCCGATAATGGATTTTTAACAATATCCGATATTGTCCAACTCTTGATTACCGATTCCGATATCAACCGATACCGATATATACAGTCGTGGAATTAACTAGGGATGATACTCGAAACCGGTTTTCCCGGTTGTTTGATAAGAAAAGAACCGAGTCCTCGGACTCGAATCCCTTTTTGAGAACCGGTACCTGTTATCGAGACCACTATAGTAAAGGAAAAGAGTTGATTCTTTATTCGAATCCCGTCCCGACCAGAAATGCTCCGTGGGACATCACAAGAAATGACGTCACGTAGCTCAGTCATTAGGCGCAGATAGCGAAAGCAGGAAAACAATGGACGGGAAAAAGCGCTCCAAGGTGTAATAAAGTTCAAAACAAAAGCTATAATCCATCGAATAACTTTACTGAGAGATTTTAGCAGGGTAAAACACATGACGGACACTTTTACGACCAACCGGAAACATAGCAACCAGGCTAGCAACGCACCTCCTTTACGGCAGCTGTCGCAACGTTCTTAAAACAACCGCAGCACATACATATATATACAACATATCTCCCTTTTTTAACTTTTGTTTTTCTTTCCTTGTAAACGAAACAAAATCACACTGTAGATGTGTTGTCTGTCTAATTATAAATAATGCAGACGCGGCGTGTTGGCTGAGTTCTTGACGTTTACTTTCACAGCGTGGCAACATGCAACACTTTTCGGGGCTACCGCGCATGCTCGTAACTCCCGTTGCATGCTGGGTAGTGTAGTTGTTATATTCTCTAGATCATAACATTTTTCCCCCATAAAGAAATAATGTTAACTCAATAAAGTGTATTTCTTTTTTTTAGCTTTAACTTTTCATTTATTAGCATTGTAACCACATTTGCAAATAACTTTTCTCTTCATAGAATGTTCTTTCAATAAAGAAATAAAGTGCAAAAATGTCAAAGCATCATAACAAACAGTTATGTCAAATAGCAGCAGAAGTGCACTTTTTGGAGAGCTGTATTATTTTCAGTTTTGTGCCAAAGGGACTGATTTTATTTAACACTATATTATTATTTATACACCTATAGTGATCACACAGACAGCTTGTTTTTGTGTCACTGTATATATTTGTTTCTCTGAAAAATCCCACTTAATATACTTTGGGTAACAACAGTCAATATTTATTTATTTTATTTTATCTTTTTAGGTGGGTAACAGTCAATATTTATTTATTTATTAGATTTTATTTTTTTATTATATAATAAAAGTGAGCTTTTGTTAAACCAAATATTATGTGTTTTTTTCCATATACAACAACCTATCTGGACTCGATAAGAGAATCGATAAGGAATCGGTTCGATAAGAGGATTCGATAATAGGCTCGAACTCGATAATTCCTTATCAAACATCATCCCTAGAATTAACACATTATCATGCCTAATTTTGTTGTGATGCCCCGCTGGATGCATTAAACAATGTAACAAGGTTTTCCAAAATAAATCAACTCAAGTTATGGAAAAAAGTGCCAACATGGCACTGCCATATTTATTATTGAAGTCACAAAGTGCATTATTTTTTTTAACATGCCTCAAAACAGCAGCTTGGAATTTGGGACATGCTCTCCCTGAGATAATCCTGATACCCACTACAACTATGGGAAGTACTATACTTTGACTTTCACAAAGTGCATTATTTAAAAAATTTTTTTTTTAAACATGCCTCAAAACAACAGCGATAAAAACAATGAAGGCACACAGCTTCAGTCCAGAGTATACTAGAGTAATAAAGTAAACAATAACATAGTCCTCATTTAGTGCAAGACTGCCTGGCATACTGTATAACAGGAAATTATAAACTGGGCATCTACATCAACTATATGATTTGCCTGAAAAGCTGGACAGGACAAAAAAATAAATAAAAATAATAATTAAAAAAAAAAATTTTTTGAAACCGATACCGACAATTTCCGATATTACATTTTAAAGCATTTATCGGACGATAATATCAGCAGTCCGATATTATCGGACATCTCTAGTTTGCAACAAATCATAAAAATAAATTACAAAAAATCCAATATTGTGTTTTATTACAAAATACTGAAAGTTTTTTTAATACTAAATTAAAAAAAAAAAATACTAGCACATTATTTAATGTTGACAAAGCAAACTGCGTTAAGAAATAAGCAAGTTATGATTGATTTTTTTCATTGTATTGCATCGCATTAGATGGGAAAGCAGCCCCCACTAAGATGGCCGCCACGCAGGCACGTTGTTTAGCATGGCTGCTATTATCTACTTATATAGTGCATACGGAAAGTATTCACAACGCTTCACTTTTTCCACATTTAATGGAATACATGATTTTTTTTATCCTCAAAATTCTACACACAATACCCCATTATGACAATGTGAAAATGTCTATTTAAATTTTGCAAATGTATTTAAAATGAAAGTGAAAGATCACATGTACATAAGTATTCAGACCCTTTGCTCAATACTTTGTTGATGCACTTTTGGCAGCAATTACAGCCTCATCTGTGGGCAGTTTCGCACATCCCTCTTACAGCACCTCTCAAGCTCCATCAGGTCGGATGGGAAGCGTTGGTTTTCATCCAGGATGTCTCTGTACATTGTTGCATTCATATTTCCTTCTATCTTAAATTGTCTCACAGTTCTTACTGCTAAAAACCATTCCCACAGCATGATGCTGCCACCTCCATGCTTCACTGTAGGGATGCTATTTGACCCTTTGATGAGCGGTGCCTGGTTTCACGCCAATGAGTTCAATCTTTGTCTCATCAGACCAGAGAATTTTGTTTCTCATGGTCTCAGAGTCTTTCAGGTGCATTTTGGCAAACTTTAAACTAAGAAATGGCTTAAATCTGGCCACTCTACCATACAGGCCTGATTGGTGGATTGCTGCAGAGATGGTTGTCCTTCTGAAAGGTTCTTCTCTCTCTCCAGAGGAATGCTGTAGCTCTGACAGTCACCATCAAGTTTTTGGTCACCACCCTGACTACTTATGTACATGTTTTTTTGTTTCTTTTTTGATAAATGTGCCAATTAAATTTTTTTTCTCCCCACATGGTCCTTATGAGGTATTTTGTGTAGAATTTTGAGGACAAAAAAATCAATTTTGGAATAAAGCTGTAACATAAAATGTGGAAAAAGTGAATACTTTCAGGATGCACTGTATCTGTGTAAGGGGCGTCCAAACATTTTCCACCGAGGGCCGCACACTGAAATATCAAGGCATGCTGCGGCCATTTTGATCTTTTTCATTTTCAAAACCAATTTACTCGGGGTGTAACGTTTCGTTTTAACTTATATTCGATTCAGAATATGTGTTTTAGAACGATACGACCCGAAATGATTCAGTAAGTTGAAATTCAGCATGCAGGGGCCAGTTAGATAGTTTTCATTTTTAAAACTAATACAATATTTATTGTAACCAATAGCACTAGCCTCAATTTTGGTAACTGTTAAAGGTCCCGGGGACCCAAAAGGGTTTCAGTTAGGGATGTCCGATAATATCAGACTGCCGATATTATCGGCCGATAAATGCTTTAAAATGTAATACCGGAAATTATCGGTATCGGTTTCAAAATTAACGGTATCGGTTTCAAAAAGTAAAATTCATGACTTTTTAAAACGCCGCTGTGTACACAGACGTAGGGAGGAGTACACAGCGCCAATAAACCTTAAAGGCACCTCCTTTGCGTGCCGGCCCAATCACATAATATCTACGGCTTTTCACACACACAAGTGAGTGCAAGGCATACTTGGTCAACAGCCATACAGGTCACACTGAGGGTAACCGTATAAACAACTTTAACACTGTTACAAATATGCGCCACACTGTGAACCCACACCAAACAAGAATAACAAGCACATTTCGGGAGAACATCCGCACCGTTACACAACAGAACAAATACCCAGAACCCCTTGCAGCACTAACTCTTCCGGGACGCTACAATATACACCCCCCGCTATCCCCTACCTCAACCCCGCCCACCTCAACCTCCTAATGCTCTCTCAGGGAGAGCATGTCCCAAATTCCAAGCTGCTGTTTTGAGGCAAGTCAAAAAAAAAAAAAGCACTTTGTGACTTCAATAATAAATATGGCAGTGCCATGTTGGCATTTTTTTCCATAACTTGAGTTGATTTCTTTTGGAAAACCTTGTTACATTGTTTAATGCATCCAGCGGGGCATCACAACAAAAGTAGGCATAATAATGTGTTAATTCCACGACTGTAGATATCGGTATCGGTTGATATCGGAATCGGTAATTAAGAGTTGGACAATATCGGAATATCGGCAAAAAAGCCATTATCGGACATCTCTAGTTTCAGTCAATAAAGTGTTAAAAACAAGTCATATATAAAAACAATTTTTTTACTTTCACAGCTTAAATATTTATAGATTAATAGATCAACTTCAGATCTATCCACGGACATAAATGTTTTTGTATATTTTTGCCCTTTTTTGTCAAACAAAAAAACCCTGTTTTTTAAGGCAAAAACACAAAATATGCAATATTTACCCCCCAAAATTCTGTTATTCATATTTAATCTGAAGTAATTGGAGCCTTAAATAAGTCCATAATTCATAACAACATTGATTTTGGTTAATTATTTTTTGGGCAATGACAGTTTATATATATATATAAAAAAAACGACTTAAGGTCCAAATCCAAATTGGCCACACTTATAGAATGGTTAAAAATAAGTCATATCAATATATATTATTTTTACTTTTAAAGCTTAAATTGCTAGATCAACTTCAGATTTATCAGTCGATTATACATTTTTATTATAATGTTATCTTATGTTTTATGCTTTTATTGTCAAAGAAAACTCTGTTTTATACATATGGCAAACACACAAAATACACAATATTTTTCCCCAAAAATATTTCAATGTGGAGTATTTGATGAGAAGTGATTGGATCCTTGAAACGGTCAATAATTCATAAGGATTTTGATTCGTAAATTTTTTTTTTTTAAATATTTTTTTTTAGCAACGACAGCTTTAAAGTAAAAAAACTGCCTGCATGGCAGCTATGTGTTATTACAGTCCATATTGCACAATTGTCTCTCTACATTACACCTGTTTGCTCTTCTATTCCACTTTTTATGTTTTTTTTTTCCATAGTATTTCTAAAATGTGATCTATGGTAAATGCTCTCGTTAACAACTCTGATTAGGAGGTCTACAAAAGCTAATAACCGGTTGGGTCTCCAATTGGCACCAAGTTAAATTGGCAGTAAACACTGTGGCTGTAGGCAACCTCTAACAGTATTTTTTTCCAGTAACTCCCCAAGATGGCAGTAGCTACATTCCAAGTATTGTGATTGGTCAACACATAGTGGCTTTATCTACCTCTGCGTGTTCACAAGTGTAGTACTGTACACACTCATCAGGCTATTAATGCTGACTGAGCAATTTGCTCATTATTACAACATGGGTTCTGCCACTGCTGTGTTGTGCGATATATTTTTTAATAAATGGACCACATGGTCAAAAAACTAACTTTCAAATTTCGGGAATAGCAGCCCCTGTCCAGTGTTCGATACGTGATCCTGACCTGTGTGACTCCGCCCCCTTGCAGGTGTTTGGGGGTCTGGTGTGGATCCTGGTGGCGTCCACCCGCGTCCTTCCGGACAACCCTCTGGGCTGGGTGATGTTCGTGTCGGTCTTCTGCTTCGTCTTCACCACGCTCTGGTTCTTCCTCTTCCTCTGCGGCGCCAATCAGAGCAGCATCTGGCCCGCCTTGGTGAGACATGCCCACCAGCATGCTGATTGGCCGGTTGGATACGCCACAGCCCTCCGCTAAGTTAGATAGAGCACATTCACCGTCACTCACGTTGCATTCAAGAAACCTGGGAAAGCAGAAAATGGACTGATTCCAAACATGTTTGTTTGCGGATAAATAAACATAATAATACATTTAATGAATAACGTTTCCCTCCCTCAGGATGTTGGCTACCACTTCTTGGCGGCGGTCTTCTACCTGAGCGCCTCGGTGGATCTGGCCTACATAACGGTGCTCAAAGGGTGGGGGGTGACCATTCTCTCCGGGGGCGCCGTGCTCCAGCTGGCACTGACTGGGGAAGCGCTCAAAATCTACCGGCTGGACATCGCCGCTGTGGTGAGATGTCTCACACACACACAAATACACATAAATGTACGCATTAAACACACACATACAGTACATGTACACTTTAATGTACATGCGAATACACACTTGTCGGAAAACAGATACTAGGGTTGGTCAAAAAAATGGATTCACATCCCAATCCCGTTTTTTTTTTATTATTCCGATTCTATATCAATTCATAATTTTTGAGCCTCAATTCATAAAAAAAAAAAAAAAATAAATTATATATATATATATATATATATGTGTACATACATATACATACATATATATATATATATATATATATATATATATATATATATATATACATATACATACATATATATATACATATACATATATATACACATATATATATATATATATATACATATACACATACATATATACATATACATACATATTGTAGATAATGCATATGTTTAAGAGCTATTTCTCTATTCATAATCATGTTTGAATCAGCTCATTTTTTTTTTTTTTTTTACTCGTTTAGAAATGTTCTTTATTGCACAAGATGTCAAGTCAATCCGTTGTCTGTAAAATGGCGGCAAGTTTGGAAGGATGGCGACTGTGGACATAAGACTGTGCTGAGCAGCAGAAGCGGAAAAGACTGTCACCATCACTTCCTCACAAATATGCAGCCCCTCAATACCGCCACCTGTGGTCCAACCAAATATAGGTCCCCAAAACATAGTAAACACAAACAAAGCATGAATGGCTCCTACTTCAAATGTATGCATGTTAAAATCATGTTATTGTTAAAATATTCAACATTTCTAAAAAAAATAACGACTACATTTACACAGGACAGAAGTTAACAGTAAACCTTAACCCATCAGCATGCGACAGATCCTTAGTGCAACAGGAAGGAGTTAGCGAAAACAACGAGTTTTCTCTAATGTAGGTAAGGCAGCAGGTTTGCGTTGAACCACTCTCTAGAAAACTGCAGGTGGTCTCCTTCAGTGGCAAGGAAAACCAGCTTCCCTGCCTTGTCCATGGCGGCCAGGCCCAGGCGATCCTCTTTGTAAAGAACGCTCTCTTGGAGAGTCTCCGTCTCTTTGGCCTGCCCGGTTTTTAGGAAGCCGAACCACTCGGAATCAACCGGATCGACCACCGTGTCCTGCAGAAACTTCACCATGACGAACTTGTCCAGCATCTGAAGATTCTTCTTATAGGTCTCATTTAGCACCCTCTCCTGGTTGATATCAGCCAGGAAGAGACTGTGCTTCTTGTACAGGTCGTCCTTTAAAGGGTCGTGCCAGTACTGGGCCTGCACCAGGTGTTTTTGCACCAAGTCGCTGTACGCCCCCGTGTTCAGGGCCTTTCGGATCATGTCGCAAATGTACGAGCTCTCTCCGGGACACCTCGGCAGCCCGTACACGCCTTGGTGCTGCCCGCCCACAGAGATGAGGTTTTTCATAGGCGGGGAAGGACATCGCTGTGCCACGGCTCTCAGAAATTGCGCCCCCTGGGAGAAGCCCATAGCGTTGTAGCCTCCCTTCAACTTGGGGTCTTGAGCGAGTTGATTGCACACCATAATCCTACAGCCCAGAAGACGACGCTGAGAGAGAGATTTTCTACCTATATTACTCTTTTTAACTTCTATATTGTATATCCTTATTTGAGACCAGCCTTTATACTCGAAGTTATCCAATTTCTCTTGCTTGTTTTCAGCATAACTATCTGTGTCGTTATATTAAGTGAAAAGTTTGATGTTTATCCCCGTTTCGTTACCTGAATTACTCTGATTTTGATAGACGAAAAGCAGGATGTCACATCCGGTAGTGTTCCCTGACGGACTGGTGCTTGGGCGTGTTCTACTGTCTTTGTGTCTCAGTTCTTCCTTCCTGACGACAGTGACTGACAAGTGTCTAAGAACAAACAGCGGACATTAAATAGACTGGGTCAAAGTGGATATGCGTGTCCCTCCAGCTTTTTTGAGCGTATGTTGTATGCATGTGGTTCATGTGGGTGTTGGTCAATGTAGCCTTCCATTGAGCCATTAACAGTTACAGGAGACCACAAAGTCTGGCTCTGTTGTGTGTTGTTCAAGAATGTCTGATGTGCACGTGAGTGGCTGTCATCTACTGGGGGAGGGCATTTGTTTATGGCAACAAAATGGTCTGGCGTGTAAAGTGAGGAGTTTTGCGTTGACTCATGCATTATCTGCTGTCTAGTAAGATTAGGCATATTCGGGAGGTTTTCCGCTGGGTGGATGTTATTTTGGGGCTTAGGCACCAGAGGTGAATTACACTCACGTGCACATCAGACATTCTTGAACAACACACAACAATATACATACACATACATATATACATATACATACATATATATATATATATACATACATATATATATATATATATACATATATATACATACATATATATATATATATACATACATATATATATATATATATATACATATATATACAGTATATATACATATATATACAGTATATATACATATATATACAGTATATATACATATATATACAGTATATATACATATATATACATATATATACAGTATATATACATATATATACATATATATATATATATATATATATATATATATATATATATATATATATATATATATATATATATATAAGTACCAATGATAGTCACACACACACTAGGTGTGGCAAAATTATTCTCTGCATTTGACCCATCACCCTTGATCACCCCTTGGGAGGTGAGGGGAGCAGTGAGCAGCAGCGGGGCCGCGCCCGGGAATCATTTTTGGTGATTTAACCCCCAATTCCAACCCTTGATGCTGAGTGCCAAGCAGGGAGGTTATGGCTCCCATTTTTATAGTCTTTGGTTGGACTCGGCCGGGGTTTGAACTCACAACCTACCGATCTCAGGGCAGACACTCTAACCACTATATATGCATGTAAATATATTTATATGCATGTAAATATATATATATATATTATATATGTATATATATATATACAGTATATACATCGTAAAATATACAGTGGTTTTTACACTGAATTACTGCAAATTGAACTGTAAAATTCTGGGGACCGAGCTGCCAGTTAGTTTTTTAATTGAAAAATCTACAATATTTTTTTCAGTGCATTACTTTAAAAAGAAAAACAGCACCACTGTTTTTTCTTTACAGGAAAATGTTGGCGTCTGAGCTGTCAGGTTTTTTTTTTTACAGTAAAATTTACGGTGGTTTTTACACTGGAAAAAATATGTGTTTTTTTTACAGTAAAATTCTGGCGACTAAGCAGCCAGTTTTTTTTTTTTTTTTTTTTTACAGTACAATCTGTGGTGTATGTTATTACAGTGCATTACTGTATACGGAAAAACGTTACCACTGTTTGTTTTTTTTACAGGAAAATTCTGGTGATTGTGCTTCTATTTTTTTTACTATAAATGTTACTGTGTTTTTTACACTGAATTTATGTAAATTGAAAAACAGTACCATTGTTATTTTTACAGTAAAACTCCAGCACTTCAGTGATTTTTTTCTTTTTCTTTTACAGTGTAATCCACACGGTCAATGTTTTTACAATGCATTACTTTGAATTGGTAAAGTTCTTTACCTTTTTTTTTTTGACCATGGGCCCCAACTTTTCAACTACAGAGGGGCCCGGCCCCCACTGAAATATTAACACTCAATTAGTAATCTTACTCTTGATTTTATTCGTATTCAATAATTATATCTAACCTACGTACAGTTTAACGGGATCCACCTTGTTGAATGATATGAAAGCATGTGTTAATCACAATTATTATCAAGGGTTAGGCCAGGCTGATTATAAAAATAAATTCTAATCAAAATAAAAGAAAGAACTGAATTGTATGTATAGATTTACATACAATTGCAGTGTTAAAATAAATTCATTTGAACTAAATTATTAATAATATTGCTATATAATATGTATGTTTCTTAAATAAACTGTCGATAAAATTCAAGTGCAAACAAAAAAAACAGCTTCACTATATAATAATTCTTGCGTTTAAACTCCAGACTTCTTCTGTCTATTTGATATTGTCATTACTGCCACAAGTGGTGGAAAAGTGCATTACAACTGAGTACCGCTGCGGCCCCCTACGGACCTCTGTTGAGAAACAGATATTCTTTGGCCCCGGACCTATGGTTAAGAAACACTGAGACCGTAAACTACCTTAACTAGTCGTTTATGTTACGAACTACAGTTATATTACATAATCTATAATTTTTCATTCTGTTGGTTTGGCACTGACCAGCCGGGCTGTGATCCATGTGTGTCTCCAGGTGATGTCCTACGTGGCCACGCTTCTCTACTTCCTGCACGCCATTTTCTCCGCCATCCGATGGAGGAAGGCTTAGACACGACACCGCCCTGACAGAGACAAGAAGCCAAAAGTCAAACCAAGTGGGCCAGTCGCCAATACTTAACGGCTTTCCTTTATATATATATGTTTTTTTACACTGACACAATGTTACAGTAGTCACTTGACTGAACGAGCAGCAAACAAACTGATCATTTACAATAACAAATCCTCGCCGTTTGCCAAAAAAAATCCCAAACAAATGACGAGAAGCCGCACAAAAAATACTGTTGAAATATGAAACCTATTATATGACTCTGACAGTTAGATAAAAGTATACAATGTACTCGTCTTGTCAAAGCATTCACCTGCTGGAAAATGTTGAGTGAATTAACTTGCGAAACAGCGCCCCCTGCTAGATTTATAGCTGAAGCACTCTTTTCCCTACCCTGCAGATAGCGCCATGGGACCCCTTTCTGTACAATTTACATTTAAAAACAAAATAGTTTACAATTAAAGCAGATCAAATACATTTGCAAATAGGCGAGGGTCTACTGTACGCCAAAAAGAAACACAAAACTTTATTTCAAACAGAAACGCCAACGTTTTGGCACACAGCTAATTTTTTTAGGCTTCAGAAAATTCTAAAAAATACAATTCGTTCATTGATAATGAGATATATAATTAGAGGGTGTCCAAACTTCAATTTGCCCCGCGAGACGGCACGAGTCCAATAAGCGTTGTTTTCATGCAATATACAGTATAAATAATCAACAATCTGATAGCTGTTATTTTGTCACCATCTGTTGGCCATCAAAAATAACTCAAGTCAGCGGCCATTAATTATACATAAATCGATACTTACTTATATGACCCAATCCAAACAACCTTCCCTAGTCATGGTGCATGAAAAACAAATTCAATCAGCAGAAAAATTCAACACACATGGTCACACATAACCTATCCTGCTCATTGAAAATTGTGGATATTATTTGAAAAATATTTTTTTAAATAAACCTGTTTACCTTCATTAGTGCATGATGGGAAAAATACAAAACACTATCTCCTCACTTATCCATGTTTGGCGCTTTTTAGCTGCTTGATATTTTTGATTGATTAAAAAACCTGAAGGAGGTCGCCACGGGAGTAAGTAAACAAGGTAGAGGTCGAATTTTCACATACTCTTAATAACCAATTATGATAATTATTAATTATATATCCATTATATTAAAAAAAAAAAATATATATATATATATTATAAACATACAGTACAGGCCAAAAGTTTGGACACACCTCATTTCAATGCGTTTTCTTTATTTTCATGACTATTTACATTGTAGATTGTCACTGAAGGCATCAAAACTACGACATCTGTGAAGTGAAAATCATTTCAGTTGACTACCTCTTGAAGCTCATCGAGAGAATGCCAAGAGTGTGAGAAAACGTAATCAGAGCAAAGGGCGGCTATTTTGAAGAAACTAGAATATAATAGTTATTTCACCTTTTTTTGTTAAGTACATAACTCCACATGTGTTCATTCATAGTTTTGATGCCTTCAGTGACAATCTACAATGTAAATAGTCATGAAGATAAAGAAAACGCATTGAATGAGGAGGTGTGTCCAAACTTTTGGCCTGTACTCATATATATGGGCTTAGAAAATTAGCTTTCGGCCCCGGTCAAAACGTTTGGGCCCCCCTGGATTAGATAGTAATTTGCTTTGTTACCCATATGATAAGTCGAGATGTTTTGTTGTATTGGATTGCTTTTAGCATCTCTAATGTGGGACAAAAAGTAGTGACTTTTTCCTGCGACACACCTACCGTATATTAAAAGCTGCCAGTCAGCCTTTTAAAGCCATCAAATTTGAGTGAGATTTAAAAACAAACATTTTAGTAGTTGAATTCTTTTAAAATCAATGTTATGAAGATAAGTTGCAATAAACCTTATATAAACACATTTGGCGTCCATGCACAAAAACAGTTTTATGCCATTTTTGTACGATTTTCCCCTAAATTCAACTAAAATGTTGCCATCTAGGCAAATCGTCTCCTCAGCCCCCTATTTTAAATCAATGTTCCTCATATGCAATCGTCCCTCACTTCATCACGCTTCTACCATCACATATAAATATTTTTAGGCAAACGCTGCCTTTTTTTGGCCTTCATTAAACACAAAAAGGTTTGGGTGAACAAAAAATATCAATACTACGGCAGCATTGGCTACCAAACCAATCAGAGAGCGTTGCTCAGTATCGTGGCCGCTGATTGGCTCAGCCTCAGCCAGCATTACAATACTGGATTAAACGAGTGTAAAGGTGACTTAAGTGTGTAATTTTTAGTTTTTTTATGTAACTTTGAAAATATTGGATGTATAACTCAATTTGTCACGATCAGGCCCGGAACCAATTAACTGCGATGAAGGAGGGATTACTGTAAAGGGCGACGCCGCTGTTTGGACAAAAACATCTTCAGCGAGGATTACTGGCTTACTTTGTTGCCGGCTGACATTTAGACAAAGGCGAGCGACATTTTTACGCACTGAAAAGCTCTTTAAACCTCATAAGTGGTCACAATTTTTATTCACGCTTTCTTTGTGTTTACGAAAGCTTTTTGTTCATTTCTGCTTGTAGAATCAGTTTCAATGTTGAATGTTTTTCTTGTCCGTCTGCAAATGTCCGCATGTATATACTGTACTTGATGATTTCGCCTTACTCACATATTTGCCATCTACAGAGTGAAATAAATTCAGTAGACTTTCAAACTACTTTGGTATCAAATTATGTGGAAAAAGGGTAGAACTCTGCCCAAATACACAATATTGCCTAAAATATTTGGCCACCTGCCTTGACTCACATATCAACATCCCATTCCTAACCCATAGGGTTCAATAATGTGGGTCCACCTTTTGCAGCTATTACAGCTTCAACTCTTCTGGGAAGGCTGTCCACAAGGTTGCGGAGTGTGTTTATAGGAATTTTCCACCATTCTTCCAAAAGCACATTGGTGAGGCCCTCAGTCTCCGTTCTAATTCATCCCAAAGGTGTTCTATCGGGTTCAGGTCAGGACTCTGTGCAGGCATGTTTTCTCCTTTCTAAACACACATTTGTCTGGTATTTGCGCCCCCAGGCCAAGTTTTTACAGTCCTGTCGTGTGACATAAAGAAGTAAACAAATAGAACGATTTAAACCTCGAGGCTCTTCAGTTAAAAGTTATAGTTAGGAACATTATGATGCATGAGTTTCAATATTTTCTTCACACCAAGTTGTGCTGTTAATTCAAAATAAACATAAAATTAAAAATGCAAGTTATTGTTGATTTTCACTCTGAACTGAGCCAGATTCATTTAGTTCATGCCGCTTTTATGGCTTTTTTAATGCCACTATTCAATACTTTACATCATGCGATATAAGACCACTGATGAAGGAATAAATCATTTGATCATTTTAAAAACAAATGTCATGTAATATTAAAAAAAAAAAACCTTAATGCAGGGGTTCCCAAACTTTTTCTGACAAATCAAAGGACGCAGGGGCCAATTTGGTTGTTTTCACCTTCAAAACACCTTCAAGAACAAAAAAAAAAGCAATATCAATAGAAATTTTGTGTGAATGTTGAAGAGCCAAAGTACGTGTGTGTGTTTGTGTGTATATATATATATATATATATATATATATATATATATATATATATACATATATATAAATGCATTTACACACACACACACACACACACACACACACACACACACACACACACACACACACACACACACACACACACACACACACACACACACACACACACACACACACACACACACACACACACACACACACACACACACACACACATATATATATCCATACACATATATACATATGTATACATATACATCTATATATGTATATAAAAAAGTACCAATGATTGTCACACACACACTAGGTGTGGCGAGATTATCCTCTGCATTTCACCCATCACCCTCACCCACTGGGAGGTGAGGGGAGCAGTGAGCAGCAGCGGTGGCCGCGCCCGGGAATCATTTTGGTGATTTAAACCCCAATTCCAACTCTTGATGCTGAGTGCCAAGCAGGGAGGTAATGGGTCCTATTTTTATAGTCTTTGGTATGACTCGGCAGGGGTTTGAACTGACGACCTACCGATCTCAGGGTGGACACTCTAACCATACATATACATATATATACATATATACATATATATACATATATACATATATATATATATATATATATGTGCATACATATACATGTATATATGTCTGTTTTTAATTTATATAATGTATATAATTTATATATTACTTAAAAGAAGTGGCTGTACAGGACAGATTAAAAAAAGAAAATACATTTAATCGATTAAGAATTGTTACAAATAAGAATCACGATTCATTAAAAAAAAATATTTTTTTCCACTCCCCTAATATATATATATATACACTTACAACGTTTACATTGTGTGTGTGTGTGTGTGTGTGTATATATAGACATAAATATGTCTATGTGTGTGTGCGCGCACGCACGCAGACACACACACAAAGTGTCCATTCTTTTCCTAAAATAGGGACTTTAGTCGAGGCTACAACCAATTATTCATCTTTACATTGTTCCTTATGGGGAACTTTGCTTTACTAATTAAACTTTGATTCATGGACAATGTTCAATAACCAATTAAGCTCATAAATCAAGGTTCTAGTGTATTTTACGATCAAAACAAACACGATTCTTTGTTTCCTGATTTTAAAGTCAATTAGGATTTGCCCTTTTAAAAACAGAAGCTCTTGATGTCTTTAGGAGACACTCTAAGTTTGCATGGCTGACATTGGCTTTGACTGACAAATAAAGTGGTGTGTCGCCTGCATAAGGTAAGCATGTAAATACTGAACAGTGTTGGTACTGGCATGGACCCCTGCGGGACCCCACTAAATATAAACATTCTTAGCTACAAACTGTAAGCGGTTGGACTAATAGGACCCAAACCCGTTTGAGGCGGTTCCTTTGATGCCAGTGACATGTTGTAAACAAAGTGGGAGTGATTCTTGTCCAGTGTGTAAAACACAAACAAGGGAAAGGCATCATCAACAATGGGGAGAGTCCATCTGCTTTCAGTTGGGCCCCGGGGCCCACAAAGATTCGACGTAGGAGCAGCTCACATGAAGCTGGAGCCGGAGGAGGGCGTGTCCGCTGAGGAGCTGTTGTGGGAAAGCCAGCAATAACAGAACAGGTTTGGCCGCAAAGTTATCCCTGCCTGCCTGCATCGGCAACACCTGTTCCTGCTGCTCCGTTAGTCCTGGCCCCAGGACCAGGGCGCCCCGCTTGTACACACGGGGAAGCGGAACCGGCTGGCATGGCTGCGACCGCCACTCAGTCCCTGGGAAGTCTGCCAACCGGACTCGGGGTTTGTGTCACGGCACCGGATATGTTCTACTTGCCCGAACTGGTGAGTGACCTCTGGCCTCTGGGCGCCAGGTCCCCTATGACGGGGTGATGTGCTTGACTTGCGGAACAAAGCTAAACGAAGATTGTACTATGACCCTTTTTGTCGTCGGACATATTCAAAACTCTCCGTTGGCAACGGAGAAGAGAATTGGGGAGAAATTAGATGCAAATGAGCTGAAAGTCTTTGCTAAACAAATATTTTCATGCAATTATGAGCGAATATGCTAGAAGTGCTGTGAGGGATCTACTTACTTATTTACTACCGCTGTCTGGCAAGATCCCGTCACATGGGAGGGTGCATCACGTTCCTGCGTCTCACCTTTCCAGCACATTGTTTGACTCAAGCTCATCCCCGACACTACGCGCTCGCTACTGTGGACCAAATCGCTTGTGGTTTTTGGTGTCGTCTTCATCCGCTGGAAAATATCTTTACATCGACACCAGCAGTGTTTGTGAAAGAAACAAAATGTTTGTGTCACGAGAAAGACGGCGCCGTTCGCCAAGGGTACTTTCATGTTAGAGTTTCCAAAAATAGTTAGATTGGATAATAATAGAGAGCAGGAGTGTCCAAAGTGAGCCCCGTAGCTCATTTTCTAAAGGCCCAATTGTTAGCATTCTAATATCAGCATTAGAGATGTCGATAAATGCTTTAAAATGTGATATCAGAAATTATCGGTATCGGTTTCAAAAAGTAAAATGTATGACTTCTTAAAACGCCGCTGTGTACACGGACGTAGGGAGAAGTACAGAGCGCCAATAAACCTTAAAGGCACTGCCTTTGCGTGCCGGCCTAATCACATAATATCTACGGCTTTTCACACACACAAGTGAATGCAACGCATACTTGGTCAACAGCCATACAGGTCACACTGAGGGTAACCGTATAAACAACTTTAACACTGTTACAAATATGCGCCACAGTGTGAACCCACACCAAACAAGAATGACAAACACATTTCGGGAGAACATCCGCACCGTAACACAACATAAACACAACAGAACAAATACCCAGAACCCCTTGCAGCTCTAACTCTTCCGGGACGCTACAATATACACCCCCCGCTACCCTCTACCCAAATACCGCCCACCTCAACCTCCTCATTCTCTCTCAGAGAGAGCATGTCCCAAATTCCAAGCTGCTGTTTTGAGGCATGTTAAAAAAAAATAATTCACTTTGTGACTTCAATAATAAATATGGCAGTGCCATGTTGGCATTTTTTTCCATAACTTGAGTTGATTTATTTTGGAAAACCTTGTTACATTGTTGAATGCATCCAGCGGGGCATCACAACAAAATTAGGCATATAATGTGTTAATTCCACGACTGTATATATCGGTATCTGTTGATATCAGAATCGGTAAATAAGAGTAGGACATTATCGGAATATCGGATATCGGCAAAAAAGCCATTATCGGACATCTCTAATAATTTGTATTACCAAATTTGGAGGTGTTGAAATTGCCATGTAAAATCGCTAATGCTAATAGTAGCCTGTCTATAGCAAATCCAAATTAGCATCCACCTAGCACATTTTAGAAAAGAGGAGCCTTAATCTACAATGGAGCGTTTTCTACCAAGCATACTTGCTTTGTTGGTGTTGAGGCAGGGTTCACATGCAAACTGTATAAAAAGAACCTAGCGAGCTGACAGGTGCAACAAAATCAACATATTTTTTTGATGTTTCTTCCTGGTTGTATAAGCAGAGATGTCAAACTTGTTTTCAATGAAGGCCCCATCGCTGTTATGTTTGACTTAGTTTAGAGAATGATAATATTACCCACTTTCATATGCATTTGAGTATTACAATTTTTTTTGTACAATGTACCGTAATGAAAAAAATCTGAAGGTTTTAAAGGTAAAAAACCGTCAGCTCAATCGCAATGATTTTACCGTAAAATGTATTTATTTATTTACAGCATATTACTGCAAATGGGAACACAGTACTGCAGTTTTTTTATGGTAAAAAACTAGCAATGCTAACATGCTAATGTTTTATGCTAGCTTTTTTAGCTAATTTTAAATGTTTTAACCTAAAACTCTTGGTTGCTGATACTTGGTGTCATCTTGGAAGTATATTAATGTCTCTTATATTAGCATGCTAACGTTAAAATGCTAATATTTTATACTAGCTTTTTAGCAAATTTTGTATGTTTACATCTAAAAATTGTGTATTTTGGTATTTCTTCTTATCTGGTCACATAATATCGGGTGGAAAATGGCCGCCACACTTTGTACACCCTTGGTTTTTTGATACTTGGCGTCATCTTGGAAGTATACTAACGTCTCTTATATTAGCATACTAATGTTAACATGCCAACTTTTTGTGCTAGCTTCTTAGCTAAGTTTGTATGTTTAACCTAAAAATCTAAAAAAACGTCATCACAATCGCAATGATTTTACCGTAAAATGTATTTATTTATTTACAGCATATTACTGCAAATGGGAACACAGTACTGCAGTTTTTTTTATGGTAAAAAACTAGCAATGCTAACATGCTAACGTTTTATGCTAGCTTTTTTTTAGCTAATTTTAATTGTTTACCTAAAACTCTTGGTTGCTGATACTTGGTGTCATCTTGGAAGTATATTAATGTCTCTTATATTAGCATGCTAACGTTAAAATGCTAATATTTTATACTAGCTTTTTAGCAAATTTTGTATGTTTACATCTAAAAATTGTGTATTTTGGTATTTCTTCTTATCTGGTCACATAATATCGGGTGGAAAATGGCCGCCACACTTTGTACACCCTTGGTTTTTTGATACTTGGCGTCATCTTGGAAGTATACTAACGTCTCTTATATTAGCATACTAATGTTAACATGCCAACTTTTTGTGCTAGCTTCTTAGCTAATTTTGCATGTTTTAACCTAAAAATCTAAAAAAACGTCATCACAATCGCAATGATTTTACCGTAAAATGTATTTATTTATTTACAGCATATTACTGCAAATGGGAACACAGTACCACAGTTTTTTTATGGTAAAAAACTAGCAATGCTAACATGCTAACGTCTTATGCTAGCTTTTTAGCTAATTTTAAATGTCTTAACCTAAAAATCAAGGTTGTTGATACTTGGTGTCATCTTGGAAGTATATTAATGTCTCTTATATTAGCATGCTAACTTTAAAATGCTAATGTTTTATACTAGCTTTTTAGCTAATTTTGTATGTTTACATCTACAAATTGTGTATTTTGGTATTTCTTCTTATCCGGTCACTTAATGGGTGGAAAATGGCCACCACACTTTGTACACCCTTGGTTTTTTGATACTTGGCGTCATCTTGGAAATATAATAACGTCTCTTATATTAGCATGCTAACTTTAACGTGCCAACATTTTCTGCTAGCTTCTTAGCTAATTGTGCATGTTTTAACCTAAAAATCATGTTTTTTGGTACTAGCGTCATCTTGGAAGTATACTAAGGCCTCTTATATTAGCATGCTAACATCAACACGCTAATGTTTTATGCTAGCTTCTTAGCTAATTTTGTATGTTTACACATACAAATTGTGTATTTCGGTATTCCTTCTTATCCAGTCACATAACGGGCGGAAAATGGTCGCCGCATTTTGTACACCATGAGTTGTTTAATACTTGGCGCAATCTTGGAAGTATACTGGTATCTGGCCAAGCTCAGCTGCCAGAATTTTACTGTAAAATTTACGTTAACATTTTTTTTTTTCACTTTAAATAGAAAAATGCTTTAATACTGTAAAATTCTGGCATTTGAGCTGTCATTTTTTTACCTTAAAAAAACTGTAGATATTACGGTGTATTACTGTAAATGGTAAAACAGACCTCAGTTGACCAAAAATGCTGTAAAAAAAAAACAACCCAGTAAATGTCACAATTTTACCCTAAAATATATTGTCATTTTTACAGGGTACAATTTGATGGATAACTTGATTTGAAATCATAAGTAAAGCAACTAAAACATGTTTATTTCTATCTTAACTAAAAAAAATGGTTTGAATGTATGATAATAAATTTGTTTCATAAACAGATATTTTAAGTAAAAGAAATGATGTGAAAATGAAAAGAACAAATACATTTAGCAAGAAAGATGAGCAAATTCAATTAAGTGACGGGACAGATCCGGCCCCCCAGCCTTGAGTTGAACACGTCTTATACAGCCTCCATCCCAGTTATGTTTACGCAACAACATACTTTATGATCGGTCTCACAAGTTACCTCATGACTTCTCATGGGCGCAGGTGACCGGCGGGCTGGTGTGGATCCTGGTGGCATCCACCCGCGTGGAGCCTCCCAATCCTCTGGGCTGGGTGATGTTTGTCTCCCTCTTCTGCTTCTCCACCACCCTCCTCTGGATGCTCCTCTTCATCGCCGGCTGTCACCACAGCAGCTCCAGCTGGGCCGCCGCTGTAAGACGCACACAGGAGATGAGAATGAGACGATAAAAAAAACACCATGAGAATAGCGGTCGAATGAGATGAGATTTGGATGAGAGTGCTCTGTTAGGAAAATTAACTTTGAGCATGAGATGAGAATAGAGGCCAAAACAAGATTTGGATGACAATGGGGCATAAATGGGAAAATATAGTGAAGAGATCAGGCCTCATGGGATGATAATGTCATAGGAGGTCATCACCCAAATACGTGGTCAGAAGATGAGATGGTATGAGATCAGAATAGAGTATGGGATTGGTCGGATTGGATGAGAATGAAACATGACATGAGATAAGAAAGGATCGTGATGAGCGTAAAACAGACACGGTGAGTGAGACAAGAAGTCTGATGGTCTAAGCTGAGAATTGGGTGATAATGAGATGAGAAAGAATACTCAGACCCGAAAGGGACATGGGGTAATGGGATGATAATAGAGAATGGAATGGGTACGAGTTGAGAATTGGATGAGAATGGAGTATAAGACTGTGATAAAGGATACTGATGAGAATGAAATGGAATGGGGAACAATATGAGATGAGAAAAGACAAGGAAACGGGTATGGGATGAGAAGGGAGTTTAAGGATGAGATGGGAATCGGGGGGCGGGGAATTAGGAAAACCGTGAGATAAGATCAACAATGCGATGGGAATGTAGCATAAGATATACAGTAGAGCAGTTTTTCAACCTTTTTTGAGCCGAGGCACATTTTTTTCATTGAAAAAATCCAAAGGCACACCACCAGCAGAAATCATTAAAATATGAAACTCGATATTGACAAAAAAAAGTTGTGGGATGTGATTTTAAAGCATAACTAAGCATGCAACACTATAGCTCTTGTCTCAAAGTAGGTGTACTGTCACCACCTGTCACATCACACCCTGACTTATTTGGACTTTTTTGCTGTTTTCTTATGTGTAGTGTTTTAGTTCTTGTCTTGCGCTCCTATTTTGGTGGCTTTTCCTGTTTTGTTGGTATTTTCCTGTAGCAGTTTCATGTCTTCCTTTAAGCGATATTTCCCGCATCTGCTTTTTTTTTAGCAATCAAGAATATTGCAGTTGTTTTTATCCTTCTTTGTGGGGACATTGTTGATTGTCATGTCATGTTCAGATGTACTTTGTGGACGCCGTCTGCTCCACAGTAAGTCTTTGCTGTCGTCCAGCATTCTGTTTTTCTTCACTTTGTCGCCAGTTCAGTTGTAGTTTCGTTCTGCATAGCCTTCCCTAAGCTTCAATGCCTTTTTTTTTAGGGGCACTCACCTTTTGTTTATTTTTCAAGTTTCAAGTTTATTATTCTTCGGTCAATCGTCAACAAAATAAACAAACAGTTGTACATTCATAAATTGAAAATGAAAATGTTGCAGACCGAAAGGGTTTAGGCTGAAGTTGAACACTTATTGCGCCTAACCCTATAAACAATGTCAAGTACAAAATAAACTTCCGAAAATTATTAAATGTCCTTTGTACAACATATTATAAATACACATTATACATAACATAAACACAGTTCAATTATATACACAGTAAAGGCATGTGAAATATCCTTGTAGACATGTTAAACCTTTGTACCAATTTATATACTATATACAAACAATTGTACTTCCATTATTATTTATAACCCACATTTAGTATTTGAATTAACATTGATCATAGTATTAACTACTGTGTTGATTCAAGAGTGATATATTTTTTCAAGACATTAGTCTTAGAGTGTTTTTTTAAATGTGTGAATAGAAGTTTAAGCATTTGTCACCTTTTTACCTGCACACTGCCTCCCGCTGTCGTCTGAAAAATTGTGATCACGATTAGCTACCTGCTGCCACCTACTGATATGGAAGAGTATTACACTGCCGACACTCAACAACAACACATCATTTGCAGACTATAATTACTGGTTTGCAAAAAATGTTATACCCCAAATAGGTGAAATGAGATAATCTCCCACGGCACACTAGACTGTATCTCACGGCACACTAGTGTGCCGCGGCACAGTGGTTGAAAAACACTGCAGTAGAGGGCAAGGAAGGAGATGATGTAAAAAATGAGAATAGGGCATGGATGAGATTCGAGCTGAGACGATTCCTCGAGTAACTCGAGTCATTTGATTACAAAATATATTCGAGGAATTTTCACACTGCAAAAAGTCAGTGTTCAAAAACAAGAAAAAAAAATACAAAAATGAGGGGTATTTTATTTGAACTCAGCAAAATTATCTGCCAATAGAACAAGAAAATTTGGCTTGTCAAGACTTTCCAAAACAAGTAAAATTAGCTTACCTCAATGAACCCAAAAATAGCTTAAAATAAGTATATTCTCATTAATTACAACTTTAATACTATATGAGTACGTATTTTCTATTGTTTCATTGAAAATAAAACAGCAAAGTCCATTTGGCTGTCATCTGTTTTAATATGAGACACAATTGTGTCAAAGTCATGATTTTTTTTTTTTACATGCTTGAAATAACAAATTATTACTTTAAAAAAGTAGTTTTATACTTGTTCAGTGTTGATGACACAGCTTTGCAACAGTTGATATTCTAGTTTCAAGCATGTTTTACTCAATATAGCTCATCAAATCTCAGCAACAAGCTGTAATATCTTACTGAGATCATTTAGGACCAAAACCCTTAAAACAAGTAAAACACTAACATAAAATCTGCTTAGTGAGAAGAATGATCTTATCAGACAGAAAATAAGCAAATATCACCCTTATTTGAGATATTTAATCTTACTTAGATTTCAGTTTTTGCAGTGTAATCCACTTTTTATGTTTGATATAATGAAAAATGTTCTTGTTTTATTTTTGATACTAAGAATATAGTTTTATTTGAACTTTCTCAGGGAATATTAATTTTGAACTAATTTTATATATATATATGTGTTTTCATCTCAAACATGTTATGCTGGCAAAATGAACATTGATTACTATTTTGCATGCAAAGAATGCAATGTACTGTATTGCATTCTTAAAATTGAAAACGGTTGTCGTCATTATTAATTGGTTGGTCTTTTTATATTGTTTATGTATTGTTGGCAGGTTGAAAACAGCTCAGCGGATTTGCGTGGAGAAACCACCATTTTAACGGCAAGAGACAAGAACTTTGTTTATGCGGTCACACTACACAGTACATTGGGCTGTGAGCGCACTTGTTTTTATTAGCACACACAAATTGGCACAATCAACCACGGTCGCATTTCAGCTGTGCGTGTCAGCCTTCAATAATGAAAACAGCCGTTTAGGAAATAAAAGACAATTAGGGCAAACGCAATAATTGAGGGCACATCTTAACATGTATATTTAAACCTTAATTAGGCAAAAATATTGCTCTGGCCCGGCTGCACCAAATCATATTATAAATCCATTTAATAAAGTCAAAATACAAATAAGGCAACAAGAGAAGTATCCTACACTTCTCTTTTGTAAAGTAAATTTGTACGGCCGATATAGGCATCTATATCAGCAATATGATTTGCCTGAGAAGCTGGACAGGACAAAAAAATAAAAAATAAAGCAAACATATGATTTATTCGATTACCCGATTAATCTATCGGGATATTCGGTAGAACACTCGATTACTAAAATATTCGATAGCTGCAGCTCTAGATGAGATCATGGGATGAGAAAGCAGAATAAGACAAAAGGGGATTTTGAGCAGCGATTGAGGATAATGCTGTTGGGCCATGTTGTTATCCATGTCATATTGTAATGTACCTTATTTTGTGTCATGTTGTGTATGTGTCATATTGTAATGTACCGTATTTTGTGTCACGTTGTTTAAAAGATATCATTGTGTACGTGTCATATTGAAATGTACCCTGTTTTGTGTCATGTTTGTCAAGTTATGTATGTCATTGTGTATGTCTCATATTGTAATGTACCTTATTTTGTGTCACGTTTGTCATATTATCTGTTTTACTGTAATGTACCTTATTTTGTGTCGTTTGTCAAGTTGTGTATGTCTCATATTGTAATGTACCTTATTTTGTGTCACGTTTGTCGTATTATCTCTTTTATTGTAATGTACCTTATTTTGTGTCGTTTGTCAAGTTGTGTATGTCTCATATTGCAATGTACCTTATTTTGTGTCACGTTTGTCATATTATCTGTTTTATTGTAATGTACCTTATTTTGTGTCGTTTGTCAAGTTGTGTATGTCTCATATTGCAATGTACCTTATTTTGTGTCACGTTTGTCATGTTATCTATGTCATATTGTAATGTCCCTTATTTTGTCATGTTTGTCAAGTTGTGTAAAAGATGCCATTGTGTATGTGTCATTGAAATGTACCTTATTTTGTGTCATGTTTGTCATATTGTCAAGTTGTGTATGTCAGTGTGTACGTGTCATATTTTAATGTACCTTATTTTGTGTCATGTTGTCTGTCAAGTTGTGCATCTCATTGTGTACTTGTCATATTGTAATGTACCTTATTTTGTGTCATGTTTGTCATAGTCTAGTTGTGTAAAATATGTCAGTGTACATGTCATATTGTAATGTACCTTGTTTTGTGTCGTGTTTGTCATAGTGTATGTGTCATAACATAACGTACCTTATATTGTGTCATGATTGTCAAGTTATGTATGTCATTGTGTACGTGTCATATTGTAATGTACCTTATTTTGCGTCATGTTTGTCATGTTGTGTATGTCAGGGTGTAGGTGTCATATTGTAACGTACGTCATTTGCGTGTAATGTTTTGTCATACCGTAATTTTAATTGTGTGTCATATTGTGTTTACCGTATATCATTGCGTGTAATGTTTGTCATATTCTAACGTGTGTCATATTGTGTGTCAAGGACTTTGTCTATCACGCTGTGGCCACCTTGTTCTACCTGAGTGCTGCAGTGTCTCTGGCCTACATCACCTTCTTGATGAAGTTAGGATCCTTCAGGCTCTACAAGATTGACATCGCTGCTGTGGTAAAAAAAACACATTCATATCAGTACTTTGGACAGTAGTAGATAGTAATATGTACAAGTATAGACAGTGATGGGCAGTAACACGCTAAGCTAAGTAGCTTAACTATATTTTCCAGTAGCTTGGCTACTTTTTGAACGAGTAGCTTTTCCTGTAGTTTAGCTATTTTTAAACCCACGTAACGAGGTAGCTTACATCGAAGCTACAAGCTAGAACAAACAGAAAATGAACTGCGAAATCAGCCAAAAATACAGAGAAAATACATTGACCTGAATAAATGAGAACATTTATACATACAGAGAAGATCCATGATGATCGGTTAGTGTTCGTATGATGAGTCACAATTGGCTAAGGTTAGGCTGAAACATTACGGACTGGCCAATCAGAGGCAAGATAAGGCGGATTATCGAAACCAGGGAGCAAAATCATAACGTCATGTCACATGACGACGAGTCAGAGACAGAGGGATGCTTCAAGCTGACCATTCAAAAAAAAAAAAGAAACATACTTGAAAATGGCAGAGAGATTCTCTCCCGCAGATTAGATTTTTCCTTTAGTAATAAAGATGACGTGCAGGAAACCCACAATAATGCGCATCCTTGGCCACATTTAGACAGAAATACGGCCAAGTTGAGAAAAAACACCGTCCAAAACCTTAGTTTTTAGTGGTTTACTCAGTAAACACATTGAGGTGAGTTGAGATCATGAAAAGTTTTACTGCACATAACCATTAGCAACTGTTCCCAAACACACAAGTCATTGTTTTTTTTTGGTCAAGATATAGATAGATGCTGTTTTTTTTTTTTTTACTGAATGTAGAGAGAATGAATAACATTATAGGGTTGGGCCAAAGAAAAGGCAAACTAAAATAAACACATATAGTGAAGTGCGGGGACCCCTAGAGGTAGTTGTAGGGTGTCCTTGGCTAAATGACAGATAGTTAGTTAATAGTAATGGCTCCATTTGTACACTCTGTTACATTAACATTTATATTGTACATGTGGGCCCATACTTAGAAATGCTGTTAAATGGGGGTCTGTAGCTTAATGCCTGTTATACCGGGGGTTATATATAAAAGCTTTGATGTGGCAAGCTACTTTTGCCGTGTAGCTTGCTACAGTTCTCTGGTGATATCAATCAAGCTTCTTTGCAGATGACAACGTCCAAGTAGACATACAATCACATACAATACATAAAACAAAGAGTACAGTATAAAAGGCATTATATCACATCATATTAAAACATTCAGTAAAAGGCATCTAATAAATAAAAGCAGCAAAACAAATATACTTTAAAAATGCTTCTATACATTCTATAACCAAATATCAGGGTTTCCATATGTAGGATTGGTACCTAACAGAACCACACCTAGGATTGGTTATCTGTATAATAAGATCATTCTCGGACCCTTGCAGTCTACATATAGACATAAACATCAGTTTTCTCAGCGTGACGTGGAAGGTGTTTATCCCGAAACCACAAAAAAGCTCTGCACTACTACCCCTGGGGCCGTACTTATCAAGCTTCTTAGAATTACTCCTAAGAAGTCTGCTAAGAGTTGACTTAAGAGTAAATAAATTCTTCGCTGAAAGCTGCACTTAAAAGTTAGTTATCAAGCGTCTTACTCACACTTTCAGCCAAGTGTAGGACTGAATCTTAAGTGTCACACTCAGAGCTGAATTACGACATTACTATGTGCCGTAAACGCAATTTTAGGTGACGTCATTTCTGTGTCCATAGAAATGACCAATCACGGAAGGGAATCCGTTGTCTAAGAATAAAGAAATATCTTGGAAATATTTAAGTGGACAATGGGAGTGTATATTTTGACAATAAAGTACAAAATAATACAAAACAAACTAGTCCCCGCCGGCACTCACGCTACCGCTCCCTCTCTTCTCTCGCCCACACACTCACTGACGTCACTCACCTCACGGCCACACACATACGCTACTGTCATAACATTTTCTTTCCAATTCATTAATTAGGCAACTAATTTGAAACTGGTGTGGGTGGCTCTATATATACTAGCCCACTGCAGACACATGCAGAAATCAACAAGGAATCCAAAAGTATTAAATCTGTGACAAAAATAATATCCGCTCCGTCTAAACGATACCGTTTGATCAGCTGCTCGTCATAAAAAAACAACAAAACATTGTTCCGTTCCCTGAACGTTAGCGCACGTCTCTCTCGCCTCAGTGCCATCCCCTGCTGGCAACTCCTAACCACTTAAGACACCTCTGAAGGTCTCTTAAATATCGTGGAGAGTAGGAGTGATTCTTAGACTTAAGAACGTTGATAAAAAGCTTTTATTCTTAAGTTTGAGAGTAGGACTAAATTTCGCAAATTCTCCGGACTTAAGTGTAAAATGGCACTCTAAGAAGCTTGATAAGTACGGCCCCAGGGCTTTCTGAGCAGGATTCTGTTACAGTCATTATAGGCAAAAGCTCTCTTTCTTAAACCTCACCCAGAGGGTTGCAGTTAGCATGTCAGCATCAATCTCCATTTTATCATTGATGATGTGGCCTAAATATTTAATATATATACATGCCTAAAAGGCCTGGTGATAGAAGCCCACCCTGCTGTACCCCATTGCCAACTCTAAAGGGAGAAGATAAACTAATACCCCATTTCACCTGCATAGTCTGCCTGTCGTACCAATATGCCAGGATATGTATGATGCTACCCGCACCACCCCTATGCTTCAGTTTGGTGAAGACTTTGTGATGGTTGTTTTGCTTTGATGCATCAATAATTCCTCCCAACATTGTAAAGCCCTGCCCTCTCTATTTTTATACTGCTTCTCCTGAAGCATAAATACACAAGTCAGTGCTGTGTTTGTTCTTAAAGCCAAATTGGTTGTCTGCGATGCAAATAAGATCCTCAACTCTGTATATTATCGCACTTTAGATAGTATGCTGGCTAGGGGTCGATAATTGTCCATACTCCCTACCTTACCAGCCTTGTCTTTAATGACAGGTACTGTAGCTTAACTACATTTAATCCAAAATCACTTGAAGCTAAGCTTACTACATTTTCCAAGTAGCTTGCCCATCACTGGGTATACATAGTATATTATGAATGTGTTCATAGTATGTGCAGTAACTAGTATGTGCTGTAGTACATAGTATGTGCAATAACTATTATTAAAGTAGTACATATTATCTGCAGTACATAAGAGTATGTACAGTAGTACAAAGTAGTATGTAAATGACTGTAGTATGTGCAGTAGTACATAGTATGTGCTGTAGTGCGTAGTATGTGCAATAACTATTATGTGAAGTAGTAGATATCTGCAGTACATAATAGTATGTACAGTAGTACATAGTAGTATGCACATGACTGTAGTATGTGCAGTAATACATAATATGTGCAGTAGTACATAGTATGTGCAATAACAAGTATGTGAAGTAGTACATAGTATTATCAGCAGTACAAAACAGTATGTACAGTAAGTAGTACATGGTAGTATGTACATGACTGTAGTATGTGCAGTAGTACATAGTATGTGCAATAACAAGTATGTGAAGTAGTACATAGTATTATCAGCAGTACAAAATAGTATGTACAGTAAGTAGTACAAAGTAGTATGTACATGACTGTCGTTCATGCAGTAGTAAATAGTATGTGCTGTAGTACGTAGTATGTGCAATAACTATTATGTGTAGTAATACATAGTAGTATGTGCAGTAGTACATAGTATGTGCAATAACAAGTATGTGAAGTAGTACATAGTATCAGCAGTACATATGTACAGTAAGTAGTACATGACTGTAGTATGTGGAGTAGTACATAGTATGTGCAATAACAAGTATGTGAAGTAGTACATAGTATTATCAGCAGTACATATGTACAGTAAGTAGTACATGACTGTAGTATGTGCAGTAGTACATAGTATGTGCAATAACAAGTATGCGAAGTAGTACATAGTATTATCAGCAGTACAAAATAGTATGTACAGTAAGTAGTACAAAGTAGTATGTACATGACTGTAGTATGTGCAGTAGTAAATAGTATGTGCTGTAGTACGTAGTATGTGCAATAACTATTATGTGCAGTAATACATAGTAGTGTGTGCAGTAGTACATAGTATGTGCAATAACAAGTATGTGAAGTAGTACATAGTATTATCAGCAGTACAAAACAGTATGTACAGTAAGTAGTACATGGTAGTATGTACATGACTGTAGTATGTGCAGTAGTACATAGTATGTGCAATAACTAGTATGTGAAGTAGTACATAGTATTATCAGCAGTACATATGTACAGTAAGTAGTACATGACTGTAGTATGTGCAGTAGTACATAGTATGTGCAATAAAAAGTATGTTAAGTAGTACATAGTATTATCAGCAGTACATAATAGTTTGTACAGTAAGTAGTACATGGTATGTACATTACTGTAGTATGTGCAGTAGTACATAGTAGTATGTGCAGTGGTACATAGTATTATGTGCAGTATTAAATATGTGCCGTATAATGTTGTCCTCTGTATGTGTTTCAGGTGTTTGCATTCACGGCCACACTCCTGTACTTCATTCACGCCATCTTGTCCTCTCTCAGATGGAAACACTTCTGAAAAACATTTGGTGTTACATATTTAATATGCATTTGTTATGTCAGCCATTTAAACTCTTTTCTATGATCTTCAAAACAAATTTGAATGTTTTTGTTTCTAAGCCCAATGAGAACAAAATCATTCAAAAGTTAAGTAAAATGATGATTTTTGCCTTGAAGTAAAAAAAGATCTTATTTTATATTTGCCATTTTTTTTGTGCAGTAAAAAATTTAATTATTATATATCAATCAACATTGTATTTTATCTATATTTTTTCAACCTTTCCAGACATTTACTGCAAATGTTTTTTTCTTCTTCCATGTCACTCTGAAAATGTCAATTTTTTATTTTCTTTGAAGTAGAAATCTTAAAAACAGGAAATTAGTGCTTTTTAAGTGTTTTGACAATTATGAAGTGGTGTGTGAAAGATCAGTAAAGACATTAAATTCACTGTAAGATGAATTATTTGATTTAATGAGCCGTGTGAGTACATGTAAAAGGACATGATGTACATAATTGTATTTCAGCGCCAAAACACGTGACCAGAATGTAATTACTAAATTCTAAGGTCTCCACTGTAAGTAAGTCATTCTCTGTCATCGCGCTACCAAATAGTGCGTTTTACGCCCGCCCAGACGGAGCGTTTGGACCCCTGCGAGGCTCGGACGTCGTCCCAGTTCAGACGGGTGTTGAGGATCTCGTCCTCGGGTTCCGGCTGGGCTTTTGCGCCCAATTTGGGGCTGGCCACCACTATGGGCAGCGGGCCGCGCTCCTGGCGGAACTCCACCACGTGGAGCTGCTTCTTGTCCGCCAGCTTCTGGTGGGTTTCCTGCAAGGGGGGGCGGGACCTTGTAAAAAATTGGGTTGTTCTCTATTGAATATTACGCTGGTGTCCTCCTTGTATCCTGTAGGAGTTCTGGGATTTATGTTGGACTGTAAAGTTTTGCAAAATCATCTAATCTTACTTCAGTTTTCTTTGTTTAGCGCAAACAAACATAGTAGAGGAAGGTCAAAACTACTTCCAAATCATTCACATTACAGATGACGCTCAGTTATGAGAAATGTATAGAACATTTATATTGCTACAACATCCCAAAAGCTAAAAATCATGTTTTTAAATTAGTTTGCTGCATTAAAAAATATAATTAAGAGAGTTTGAAATTCTGTAACAAAGGCCTTTTTTCTTAACCACTTATTATTAAGGTTAGATGTGTATTTTTATTTATACACTTCGATAATATTAAATCAAGATAAGGCTAACTTTTTACAATACTGATTAATAATATTTACCCATCTTTTATTGTATGCATTATAATAAATACATAAGTCACTATTTACACTATTTTTGTTTTCATAATGTATGCAATAGTGGTTTAGTCTAACAGTAAAATATAATATATACTTTTTGTTTAAACAAACACACTACAACACACTAATTTGTACAAGTGAGCAAACTTGGCAGTTTTATGAGGCACAATGCAAACAATACAACTTGTTCACTTTCGATATGATGCCAACATTGACCCAATCTGATTAACAGCATGACACACACATACTTTTATTATTTTCTAGTGTGGAATGTTAGAAAAGGTTTGAGTCAAACAGAGAACAATGGTAGGTATGAAAGACACTAAACTATTTATTATTAACCGCCTAGAATGGACTTACACTGTCTTTAAGCCTCCCTTTACACTGCACACCAAATTAGATTTTTTTTGCCCTCAAGTCAAACGGATCGGATATTTTTTTCCAGTCTAAACGGTCCTAAATGCTTCAAATCTGATCTATGAGTATAGGATTCAGGCCACATCAGGAGTAAGTCTGAATCCGATTGGAATCTCATCTTTTCAAATGTGACTTCAGTACAAACGGAAATGCGACCCGAATGCGACTTTTGTATCATCTTTGGGCGAGCTTCGTCATTCGTGTGCGCGGGGAAAGACGCAGCCTGGCAACGGAAGTGGATACGTCATCACTCATCACAACATCCAGTTACGGTGAGACACGTATTTTTTCGGCGGTCGAATTTTCGGTGCACCACTCGTCAATAATACACAAATAGGCTATATAAACAATAAGCTACTGTATATGAAATATATATGCATACCAATGTTGGCGTTGACGCACTTTTTGTGTCTTTTTACGCATTGAAGTCAGAAAGGACGTGCAATTCCGGAAGCCTGCGCGTCCCCCGGATGCTGATTTTTGAAACTTTTTATCAATTATCGCTTTCCGCCAATGTTTTGTTTTGTTCATATTTGCCGGGTCAAATTTCCGTCCCTGTTTATTGCGTTTTTATTGGTCGTGAATTTGGATTGGCCGAAAGTTTTGTCAATGACAAATACTGCCTCAGTTTGCACTCGGACAACTTTACCGCGAGGGGCTGCCAAAAGAAAGACTTCATGGTAAACACTAAGGTGAGTGTAAAGTCAACCTTTTGAACTTCTTCCTGTGCCATGGGTCCAGTAAATGACTTGTTTTAGTCTTTGTGAGTCCATGGAAACTTCACTTTTATCTCCCGTTGGATCGACATCGTTCGAGGATGGAGACAGGCTAGCTGTTAGTTTCAAGCTAACCAGCACCCGACCAGACTCCTCCACTCCAAAAACATACTTTGCAGGTCAACAAACGGGGCAAATATGTGCCTTTTGAAGTGTTAATGCGCGAGAAGTGTTCAAAAGGAGTCTCTTGGAAAATTGGCTGACAAAGTTAGCAAATGTCGCTCGCATCACTGACAGTGACGTCATCAGCGTCATAGTTAACTGAAGTAGAGATGCTGACTGTGCGTTATGATAAACGCGCATTCATCGCCAGGCTCTGCTTTTTATCGATAGACTTATCAGATTTAATTTTTTATTATCCATAGCAGGGGTGCCAAAAGTGTGGCCCGGAGGCCATTTGCGGCCCGCAGCTAATGTTTAAAAGGCCCACGGCACATTCTAAAAAAAACTATTCAAATAAACAAAAACATAACAAAAGTGAAATAAAAAAGCTTAAAGGTGAAATGTAATTT
>NC_084739.1:80105080-80145080 GCF_033978785.1 Entelurus aequoreus
TTCCAAAACACAATATAGAATGTGAGATATAACAGGATAATGCATACATTTATCATATTTTTTCAAAATGGTTACAAAAAAGTGGGACCCCATTTTGAAAATTTCTAGCGCCAACACTGTATATATATTCACACACATATATATATACATACATATATACACACACACACACAAATTAAATGTATGCTGTGGCGTATTTGCGTACATGTTACATACATTGTGTAAGTTGTTTATGTGAGTTGAAAAATAAAGCTAACATAGATCCACACTGATGTCTGTGCCTCCTCTATTTAACAGCCATTAAAAGATTAGAACCCTTCCAAATATATTACACTATATATTTTCATTCATGGATCATATTTATTTCATTTTAAGGTGTGGCGACTTTTATTTTGTACTAGTAGTAGTAGTGACCTCCTTGTTCATTTACGGAATCCAGTCGACTGCCCTTATTGAACTTCACACGCTAGTGAAATCAGGGCCACATTGGGGTCGGTGTGCGTTCAAACTTGTGTCTGATAAAAATCACATTTTACTTGCAGTGTAAACAGTCAGCTGGAAAAAAATCAAATTTCGAAAAAATCCAATTAGGGCCACTTTGGCCTGCAGTGTAAACGTAACCTAAGTTGAAGTGGATGGGTCGTCTAGTGGCAACAAGAATTCATAAAGTCAAGCTCATGACACAGTAAATTGAATGATGCGGACACGTTTGTTTTGGCCTTGAAGACTTTGTATGTGTAAATAACATGCAATATTTGGATACTTGCTTATATTGAAAATTGTGCTGTTTATATCTATATTGTCACTGTAGATATTGTTTTTATCGCTGATATCAGACCAATATCTGATATCAATATCACAGTTTTTAGAAGCAACAGAAAATGTAGGAACTAAAAATCTATTATATTTTAACTTATGACATTATAAATTTGTACAGTTGACATTGTTCTGAGTAGTTCCAAATTAAATGCAAAGGTGTCATTGGAATTATAGTAAGTAGAATGATTAAATACTATAATAGTTATTAATCAAATAGTAAGACAACATTCAACTTATGTGGGCTCTGTACCGCGGATGTCGTTGGGGCTTGTGCAGCCCTTTGAGACACTTGTGATTTAAGGCTATATAAATAAACATTGATTGATTGAACTTTCTAAACTCAGGGTTATTAATGAAAATAATCATTTAGATTTAGAATAGAGTGGGTGACAAGAGCGTACCTGACTGGTCAGCCCGAAGAAGAACGCCTTGGTCATGTTAAGCAGGTTGGTCGTTCCATCCACTTTGCAGTACAGGTCCTTGATGCCAACCAGCTTAGACATGGTGATGATAGCGCGGTGGCAGTGCAGACCGTAGCCTGCAGGCACGGAGGGAGAGGACCCGTTTGAGCATCGTTGAATACAGTCACACTTTATTTTTGCACCAAACATACGGTAACCGCAATATTAGAAACATGTCTGCCAGTATAATTCAGTGTTGCGCCACGCCACTGCAAATTACAAGCACATTAATAAACACACTGGAAAATTATTTAATGTGTAAATGTACCTTCGTTCTGTTTCTTCATGCGGAGGGTCGACCTTTTGAATTTGGATTCAATGTCGTGAAAAACTGTTGAGGATGACACAGAATTATTAAAAAATAATAATAATTGTGCTTTTATCTATATATCCTGTACTTCTACTACCGAGGGCATGATTTACATAAGGTTTGCGTGTACTAAATGATAGTGCACGCAGAGCTGATCTACTGAACGTGTGCAAAGTGGATTGCGTCTCTTAAAGTGAGCAGAATAAGACGTGCAAGGCATTCTGCGTCTCTGCCTTCATGAATATGCAAAATATATGCTGGTCATCTAACCGCTCACAATACCTGGAGAAAATGCAAATATATTAAATATACACACAATGGACAGAGAATCCTCCGTTCTGTGTGTATGTTTCGACATATTTGGATGGTCACAAATACATTTTTTTAGACATATCGTCTATTCAGCAACATCCTTTTATAATTTGATAGCTGCTAGACCAGTGTTTCTTAACCATAAGGTCAGGGCCCAAGGGCCGCCAAAAAATTATCTGTTTCTCAGCTGTGGTCTGTATGGGCCACAGAAGTACTCAGTTGCAATACACTTTTTTTTTTTACAAGTTTGGCGCCAAGGTCAAAAAGGTTGAGAACCCCTGTGCTCGACGACTTAAGGGGCAAATTCAATTGATTTGGTGTCTTTTAGTATTTTTTTATTATGTTTGTTTTTTCCACATAGAACATATTATACTAACATACTATATCCTATATGATAAATACATTTTGAAGTATACATTTTTGGGGGGTCTTGAGCAATAAACGCAGCCTCTCTTCCATGCACCTTCAGCGATAAAAGGGAAAAAAAGTGGTGTTAATGTGAATGCACTGCACAACTGCTGCTATAATGCCCATATAAAGTGGTAGATGTCTGCTGCTTGTTTGAAAACATAGCAAAACGCCACTGGTAGGAGCATGATAACATGAATGTGCAGTAAATGAGTGTCACCGTGGTGATGCCCCGTATAGCACATGCAAAATCCTCATTTAAATAAGGCTGCCTGCACCACTTTTCGATAGCACATAGTCTTAGTAGATCCCACGCAACACGCCCACTAATAGTACATGCAATTTTATAGATTGCACACACTATTTAGCGCGAGGTATTTAAATCTTAGTAAATCGGGCCCCAAATGTTCTTCTGCTTTATTTCATTTGCTTATGGGTAAAAAAAGGTATTTCCAAAGCAGCAGGAAGGCACTACATCTCCTTTAACCGGCTGTAACTTTTTATTTTTTATTTATTGGGCTGCAGCACATTTTCAACACAAAATAAAACACAACTTGAAGCTTTGTCAGCTAAAACACAAAGACAGACCTGCTAACCTTGAAGACATTTTATGAGAAGGTAAAGAATATCATATAATGTTGTCACCGCACGTTATATTTTTTCTGTATAGGGCTGGCAAAGGTTAGGACAACTCCACCTTACACCTTAAAGGGCCCCTCTAATGCTGACAACATTGGCACTCAGAGTTCTGCACCTAAATAGGATGTCTGCAGGTAAAATTCCCCTCAAATTAACACTAGTGATTTTAGCCTGGTTTTCCAATAAGATTTAGCACACTTTGGAACGCCCACTTTTAGCTCCAAAATGTGGGCGGGACTGCATCAGCCTGCTGATGTCACCTACAGAAGAAGACTAGGCAATTTCATATTGTGTAAAATGTGTTTTGTTCACCCCAAATCACCATATTTTGGTGTAAAAAATGAATGATCAAATATGCCAGATGCATCGTTGCATGTTGTAGCAATACAACTAAAGAAGGGGTCAGCCTGCATACAAAACCCAAAACCAGTGAAGTTGGCACGCTGTGTAAATGGTAAATAAAAACAGAATACAATGATTTGCAAATCCTTTTTAACTTATATTCAATTGAATACACTAGCAAAGACAAGATATTTAATGTTCGAACTAAGAAACTTCTGGTTTTTTTTGCAAATAATAATAATAATAATAATAATACCTGGGATTTATATAGCGCTTTTCTAAGTACCCAAAGTCGCTTTACATGTTAAAAACCCATCATGCATTCACACCTGGTGGTGGTAAGCTACTTTCGTAGCCACAGCTGCCCTGGGGTAGACTGACGGAAGCGTGGCTGCCAATTTGCGCCTACGGCCCCTCCGACCACCACCTATCATTCATTCATTCATCATTCATTCACCGGTGTGAGCGGCACCGGGGGCAAGGGTGAAGTGTCCTGCCCAAGGACACAACGGCATGGTAAGAGGCGGGGAGCGAACCTGCAACCCTCAGGTTTCTGACACGGGCGCTCTACCCACTACGCCATGCCGCCCCTAAATAATCATTAACTTAGAATTTAATGGCAGCAACATTGTAAAAAAGTTGGCACAGGGGCATTTTTATCACTGTGTTACATGGCCTTTCCTTTTAATAACACTCAGTTAACGTTTGGGAACTGAGGAGACCAATTTTTGAAGCTTTTCAGGTGGAATTATTTTCCATTCTTGCTTGATGTACAGCTTAAGTTGTTCAACAGTCCGGGGGTCTCTGTTGTCGTATTTTAGGCTTCATAATGCACCACACATTTTCAATGGGAGACAGGTCTGGACTACAGGCAAGCCAGTCTAGTACCCGCACTCTTTTACTATGAAGCCACGCTGTTGTAACACGTGGCTTGGCATTGTCTTGCTGAAATAAGCAGGGGCGTCCATGATAACGTTGCTTGGATGGCAACATATGTTGCTCCAAAACCTGTATGTACCTTTCAGCATTAATGGTGCCTTCACAGATGTGTAAGTTTCCCATGCCTTGGGCACTAATACACCCCCATACCATCACAGACCCACTCGACATCCATTGCTTTCGGTCTCCCTTAGAGGGGGGGGTTACCCACATATGCGGTCCTCTCCAAGGTTTCTCATAGTCATTCACATTGACGTCCCACTGGGGTGAGTTTTTCCTTGCCCTTATGTGGGCTCTGTACCGAGGATGTCGTTGTGGCTTGGGCAGCCCTTTGAGACACTTGTGATTTAGGGCTATATAAATAAACATTGATTGATTGATTGATGATTGACAGATGCTGGCTTTTGAACTTTGCGCCTATAATAGTCAGGATGGTTCTTTTCCTCTTTGGTCCGGAGGACAAGACATCCACAGTTTCCAAAAACAATTTGAAATGTGAAGTGAAGTGAAGTGAATTACATTTACCGGTATATAGCGCTTTTTCTCAAGTGACTCAAAGCGCTTTACATAGTGAAACCCAATATCTAAGTTACATTTAAACCAGTGTGGGTGGCACTGGGAGCAGGTGGGTAAAGTGTTTTGCCCAAGGACACAACAGCAGTGACTAGGATGGCGGAAGCGGGGATCGAACCTGCAACTCTCAAGTTGCTGGCACGGCCGCTGTACCAACCGAGCTATACCGCGGACTCGTCAGACCACATAACACTTTACCACTTTGCATCAGTCCATCTTAGATGAGCTCAGGCCCAGCGAAGCCGGCAGCGTTTTTGGGTGTTGTTGATAAATGGCCTTGGCTTTGCATAGTCGAGTTTTAACTTGCACTTACAGATGTAGTGACCAACTGTAGTTACTGACAGTGGTTTTCTGAAGTGTTCCTGAGCCCATGTGGTGATATCCTTTACACACTAATGTCCGTTTTTGATGCAGTATCGCCTGAGGGAAAGAATGTTGGTTTTCAGCCTTGCCGCTTACGTGCAGTGATTTCTCCAGATTCTCTAAACCTTTTGATGATATTATGGACCGTAGATGGTGAAATCCCTAAATTCCTTGCAATAGCTCGTTGAGAAATGTTGTTCTTAAACTGTTCGACAATTTGCTCATGCATTTGTTCACAAAGTGGTGACGCTCGCCCCATCTTTGTTTGTGAATGACTGAGCATTTCATGGAAGCTGCTTTTATACCCAATCATGGCACCCACCTGTTCCCAATTAGCCTGTTCACCTGTGGTATGTTCCAAATAAGTGTTTGATGAGCATTCCTCAATTCTGTCTTTTTTGCCACTTGTGCCAGCTTTTTTGAAACATGGTATCAAATTCTAAATGAGCTGATATTTGCAAAAAATAACGTTTACCCGTTCGAATGTTAAGTATCTTGTCTTTGCTGTGTATTCAATTGAATATAGATTGAAACGTATTTGCAAATCATTGTATTCTGTTTTTATTTACGATTTACACAATGTGCCAACTTCACTGGTTTTGGACATTTCCAAAATGATGGCAATAGTATGGACCACTACAGTCATATTGACAAGTGCAAAATGGCACGGACCAAGCAAGAGTGTAATTTTCATGGTTCTGACTTTGAAGAAAAAATAATTTGGGCAGAGTTTGTGTGCAAAATTAAGACTTAAGCCAAATGCGATCTTGAAAAATAAAGTACCAGCAGAGTGGAAAAACAAGTTACCTCTATATTGAAGCTATTTTCATATAAATCTGATACGACACCAAAAGACTTCCAAAGTTTGCGAATAAATAGAAATGATCAAAACAGTATGAATCTCACTGAGATTCCCGAGCCATTTTGAGGAAGCTAGTTACGTGATCGAGTGACATTGCGTTAGAGACCACAGATCCCTTCCCTATCAACAACAATGCTAATCAAGCAGACTTTGAGAGTACCAACAACAATTATTTTTGGAAAAAAGTATGATCCAGGACCTTACAGTATATTTTTGAGCCCAAACACAGAGAGAATTACCAATACATTTTAGAAGTCGAGTGCTAAACGGATGCAGCTTTATTGTAACACTAGCATCCGCAGCATTGCTCGGTGCTAAACATACAAACAAACTATTTTAAATGTTAAACCATAATAAAACAAACACTTCTTGTCATATTCCCACTCTCGCTGGGATGTCTACCGACGGGACGTTCACATAATACCATTTAGATGAAGAATGAATCAAATCAAATAAATCACGATTTACTTTATTTTAATTTAATTGACTTTAATTTACTTAACCTGCTATCAAAAACAAGAGGAAAAAGAAGGTAAGTCGCTAGTATTTTATTTTGTGTCCTCTTCTACTGATGTTTTCCTCATGCTAAAGCATGAGGAAACACAAGCTATGTTGTCTATGGAAGAGCACGGAAGTCCGGAAATGGGGATTCTTTTATATTTCTTTTTTGCTCATAATGTTAACTATATCAGTTTTTGAAGTAATTATTGACCATGGCGACAAACATATGCAATGAAGTGATCAAAAGTATAGTTTTACACGTTTTGTCCATGTCATATGTCTATGCAGGGAACTGGGCTTCAGTTCTCTAAATAACGTCACACCGAGAAAGGGCGACATATCGAGTCTGGCAATGGTAAGAGGGCATTTCAAGTACAGTTAGTTATCTACACATAACTAAAAAACTATTTGATATAATGGGAAACGACTGCTAAATTCATTAGTGAAATTAGTTAGTGAAATTTCAGTCATGCGCTAAGGGTCATTTAAGACCATTTTAGCCAATTAAAAGCCTGAAGAATGTAATTTTCCAGAAAAGTCACAAAAACAAAGGAGAAGTAGGGAAAATAGCGACTTAAACTACAGAATATCCCACTAGATTTATGAAAAGTAATGTTGGCTACTTTCACAGGAAGGCTGAAGGGAGCAGACAGATAAAATAGAATGACTCATCCATCCTGCTAGGTGATGACGTCTTTGAGTAAATTAAACCCCACAAAAACAACTTCAAATATCACAAACACATTTGTGCTTCCCCTCGGTGGCCGCTGCATAGACACTACAGGAGGTCCTCGAGTTCCTGTTTGGAACATGGCACATCTTTTGTGCGGCACGTGATTCACACGTCCTGACTAAATCAAAAACAAAAAGAAGGCATATTCTCCTCTGATGTATTTGTGTTGTGTATGCCTTAAAGAGGACAAGTTGTTTTTATGAGATTTCAGCAAATAATCACACTTTTTGTTGTGGTTTTTGAGGGGATTTGCTACTGAGATAGGGCTTGGTTGAAAAACAACACTTTCCCCTTAGATTTGGGGCCCAAAAACAAAGCAGTGTAGAAGCCAACGAGGGAAAGGACTATTTGGCTAATATATGTGGACTTACTGGTGTGGTCGTTGTATCGTTCTATGTAGTACAAGTAGTGAATGGCTCGATTTTTGGCCTGCAAAAAAACATGCATGCACACACAAGACATAACCAATATATCAAAGGTACTACACAATAAAAAATACACTGGCGTGACACTTCATTAGGTACGCTTGCACAATCTCTATTGGATTATTACGGTACCTCCAAAAGTAATATTTTATTGTTTCTTAGCAAGATGAGGCAAAAATAAGGTAAGCATAAACTCAAAAACCAATGTGCTTGTCACCAGAAATAAAAAGGCGATGTTCTCACCTTTCTCTGAGCTGCCATTCTGTCTGGCGCCTTCCCCAATGCAAAGCCTGCAGAGAACAAAAAATACTACTTGTAGGAAAGCTTGTTAAGCCAGGCATTCCAACATTTGTGGACGATGAACTCTGACTGACGCCATCCTTTGTAAAGGTGGGAGAAAGGGATCGATTCTCCGATGCACCACGATTGAAACGTGGACGATGCCAAATTGCTGGGACAAATGTCTAAATATTATTTATAAAAATCACTGTAATAATATTTATAAGTAAAAGACGGTTCTAACATGCAGGTATAGTACGGGCATACACGGCGGAGAGGAGGAGAACGAGCTAACTGCAGCGTTAAGATAGCACACACATACTCATTCACGCACGTACACACACACCTAGGATAGGTGATTTATTGTCGTTGTATTTGCAACACAATGTAACTTCGTAGAGCAATCCTATACAGCAGCATATTGGTTCAAGTTAGCAATAGCAATATGACAATGAATAGATGACAGTAATATGGCAGTGAAGGGTGCACAGTTTATAGCAGTGCATAGATGAACAGTTAGGTGACAGGGAATAGACGAACAGTTAGGTTGCAGTGAATAAATAAACAGTTAAATACCAGTGGATAAACAGGCAGTTGAATTGCAGTGGCTATGTAGTTATAGTGAATAAGTTAAGATTGCATAAGTTAACAGTTAAAGTGCAGTTGATAAATAAGCAGTGCTAATGGATTGAGTAAGTAGTGAATTAAATAGTTATTGCACATAGCAGTGGGTCATTATTGCAGTGTGTTATTATTTTTATGAGAGGGCTGGTGGGGCGGTGTGTGGGATGTTATGGGTTGAGAAGTTTGACCACAGCTCTAGGATAGAAGCTGTTTTTTAGTCTATTTGTCTGTGTACAGATGGTTCTGAGTCTGCCTGAGGGGAGGATGGTGAAGATGGAGTGTCCAGGGTGAGTGGTGTCCCTCTTATTGTCTAAGGCCCACTTGTGAAGGCAGCTCGAGTGTGTGATGGTAAGGGGGAGCCAAGGATCCACTGAGCCGTTTTGATGATCCGCTGAAGATGCTTCTTTTCGGCTGCGGTGCAGTTGGAGCACCAGACAGTACATCCGTACGTCAGGATGCTCTCAATTGTGCAGCAGTAGAAGTTTTCCAGCAGATCTCGAGGAAATTTGTTGCGCCTCTGGAAAAAGAGGCATTGCTGTGCTTTCTTAGTGATGTGTTCAAGCTCCAACTCAGGTCCTCTTAGATGTGCACTCGAACGAACGAACAAACGAACGTACATACGTACGTACGCATGTATAAATATCTATGCTGTGTGCACTACCATCCAAAACAGGATGATGCAGTACCCAGAGAAGCCTTTTGTACATGTTAATAATTAAATATAATAGTCATAATAGATAATAATCATATACAATATGCTTGTCTGTCTATCTGTGTTGGCCCTGCGATAAATTGGCGACTTGTCCAGGGTGTACCCTGCCTTCCATACTGGCACCTCAGTATATCTCGGACCTCATCCAAATTTACACTCCTGCGCACGCTCTGAGGTCCTAGAGCCAGCTCCAGCTCGTGGTGCCCAGGACGAGACTTAAAACCAGGGGAGACAGGGCCTTCTCTGTGGTCGGCCCTAAACTCTGGAACACTCTGCCCCTCCATGTTCAAACTGCTTCCACAGTGGAGTGTTTTAAGTCTCGTCTTAAGACCCAGTTTTATTCTTTGGCTTTTAACACTACGTGAGTTGTGTGGTCTTCTGTCCTCTGTTGTCCTGTGTTTTTTTTTATAAATCTTGATGTCTATTTTACTGTTTTAATTGGTTTTACCCTTTAAAATCGTTTATAATCATATTTATTTTTTATATTGTTTCTGTATTGCTTTTCTATTCATTTATTCTTTGTTTTTATTCAGTCATTGGTGTAGCATAATATCGTTTTTAATATTGCTTTTAATTTTGTTTTTAATATTGTTTTTAACATGGCTGTGCAGCACTTTGGAAACATTCTTGTTGTGTAAATGTGCTATATAAATAAAGTGGATTGGATTCCACCCGAGTGCAGCTGAGATAGGCTCCAGCTCCCCCGTGACCCAGAGAGGGGCAAGCGGTAGGAAATGGATGGATGGATGCATACCAACAATATACAATATAATAATAATATACTGTAATAGTTCAAGATGCATAAATAACCAATTTACAATCCAATCATAGCCCCTGAATCATAATAGAATCTTGGGGTGCCCAAAGATTCCCACCTTTATTTGTTTGTACCTCTGAGACTTTAGTATTTGTACTTCTTTCATTTTCATTTCACAGGCAGCAGGACCATCACAAGTACGTCCTTGACTCTAATGACAACAACTCTAACGTTGAGTCTTCAAACAACATCTTGTGTTGTGTTCATTATAGTGCATTGTCCCTTTAAATGAATAGACTCAAACTCACCAACCTACTGTACTCTGTAATATGATGTAAGACTTTAAGAGGCAACAAGCTTTTTTTGCTGAATGACAGTGTTTTTGTTGTGTTATTCAAAAACATTTTATAAAGTTATATATTCCTTACAAAATCAGGAAATAGGCACAGGAAAGCTTTGGGGGGCAAAAAACAAAAATACTTGAATGAGTGCCAATAGTTTGATATTGATTTGTTTTAAGTTATTTTACACTAGAAACTGTATTTTTCTCAAAGCATAATAAAAGGGTATAGGGAAGAATTGTATTATAGTATTTTGTTGCTATTGTCTTAAATTTCTGCACTGACCTTTTAAATTGTTCACAAATATACTCTTTTACTATGTTTGCCGTCTTTTATCCTAACTACAATCATGAGCAACAAATCAAAGGCGCAAAATTATTCACTGATCTTGAAGAATGTCCAACTAAAAAGTATCAGCGATACTGGCCCTGTATTGACTTGGTATCAGATCTATATCAACATTAGCAGTATCGCCAACCTCCAGTGTACATGTTCCCCGTGGCTAACCTGCGGTTCCTTTGCCGTTCCCTACGGCGACGAGGCAGCTGACGGACCTCTTCCTGCCATCCTTGGCCGTCATGCAGCTCACATACTTCAGCTGCAAGACAACGACAGTCAACAGTAAGCAATGGAATACACAAGAGAATCAAGGAAAACATGACAGCGTAACTCCGCTGTAATACACTCTTCCACCACTTGTGGCAGTGATGACAATGTTAAACAAGAAGTCTGGAGCTAAAGTCCTAGAAGTTTCTTAAGCGCAAAAAATAGGACTTAAGTGGTGAAGCTGTATTTTTATTCGCACTTTAATTTTATTGACAAGAAACATCCATCCATATATCCATTTTTTACCGCTTGTCCCTCTCGGGGTTATTTATTATTAATTTAGTTTATTTAGGCACAACATAAGTATATGTACATTTATTTTTTGGCAGTTATTTATGAGTCCCTTCTAATGCAGTATATTTGGTTAGTACTTTTCTAATCAGCCTGACCTAAGCCTAAGGTTTGTGTGTTAAATTGTTAAGATTTGTGATTAACACATGATTTAATATCATTTGACAGGGTCGTAAACTGTAAGTAGGTTACATATATATGGGTTATGGGTTATACTTGAATATATATATTCAATATATATAATAAATACGATTAAAATCAAGAGTAAGATTACTAATTTAGTGTGATTATTTGAGTGGGAGATTGAAAATTTCTGGACTCCCACCCCCCTCTAATTCCAAGATGGCACAAGTGACAAGCTTCAAAGTCAAGATCAGCCTTCAGCATCACTAGTTATGTAACTCTCTCACACACACACATTTTAGAAGAGAGTATTTTGAAGAAGGCTTGAGGTGAAATGTAGCAGGAAGACCAAAACAACTGAAAGCATATTTTTGTGTACAGGGACTTGACAGATTTACTCTCTCACAATATACTTTAACAGGAAAACAATACATTTTTCCATGGCATTAAACACGCACAGAATCAATCATACAGCAATTTCCCTGATACACTTTAAAAGGTTGAGGTTTATAGTTAACCAGTGTCTACATTCAAATCCTAAATAATTCCAGCCTTCTATCCAGACTTCATTTAACTTTAACAACCTGGAGGAACTTTGCTCGGGAAGTGAATATTTCAACAGCCCATTTAGGCATGGAAACAGAAGAACTTAAAAGACATCACTCTGACGTTTCGGCGAAAGTTTTGCTGTATCGACACTTGAAAGAGTTTAAAGGGGACCTAAGATGAAATTAGTCTTTTCTGACTTAGGCATGTAGTTACCAAGTTGGATACTTGCGTTAAACCAGGTCAAAGTATCAAATCATTATGTTCACACATTTAGGCGTGAGCGAGCAGAGCGTTTTGGATATACCTGAACACTGTATCACGATGTGTTTTTTTTATCAATCAATATGGATAACTATTTTGATTTTTTATGACCTATGGACAATAAGGACCATGTTTATTCAAAATGTAACATTCCACTGATTATAATCCCCTCAGCTATCAAGACAGAAAGGAAAGGAAATGTGAACACAAGCATGGAAAACACTCAAATTTCATAAACAAATTTGTAAAATCACATTGAACACTTAACAATAAGCTCTTAAAATGAAGGTGAAAAAATAAGGAATATGTAAGAAATTCTTAATAAAGTGTAACAAAATAAGGCAAAGTATGAAAATGTAAACATAGAGAAACCTGAAAAAAAACTATTTTTTGCAGGTTTAGTGCCAGGAAGTTACGGCTGTGCTCTAAAGGGTGAGTGCAGCTAGTGTGGTACAGATTGGTCGGACCGCGGTCCGTTTAAAAAAAAATCAAAAACTGCCATACCCTCTCGTCTGAGTGTCTTTTCCTGTTTCGTCCACATTTTTTTTCACTCTTTGTAGCACTCATTTGTACTTTCTCGTTTCACTCTATACAAAAGACTCAACCCCGAGACAACAAGATGATCATTGATACTGTTACCTGATTGGCCGTTAGCATGTTACTCCCACTGATAAGCGATCACTTCCTACGTTGCTTGGTTACTAGAGAGCGAGTGCCTTTGTTCATGCAAGCAACCTTGCTTCGCAACTTCTGGTTTGAAAAAAATAAAAATTGTGAACGTTTTATCGAACGCATTTTCTGTTGAAATTATGTGTCTATCGCAATATATATTGATAGCATCTTATCGCTCAGCCCTAGATTTGGATGCCTCTTTTCATGCAGTTTTGCGAGGCAAGAAGGTTGTCTTTATTTGGACATTAAGGGCCTAATGTATTAAAGGTTTGCGTGTACTAAAACATGAGTACCTGTGTTAACGTGTGAAAAGTGGATTGCATCTGTTAAGTCAGCAAAAGGCGTGCAATCCATTTTCTCTGTAATATGCAGAAATATGCCGGTTAGCAAAACACTCATAATACTAGGAGAAGATGTAAATACACAGCACGGGCAATGTGATTTATCAACAGTCACAACCGTTTTGCGAGCACTATTTAGCGTTTTATCTAGCACCGCTGAAAAGTAAGCGCAAACTGACACAGCTTCACACGGCTGCAGGATCGGAGCTGGCGCCGCAAAGACAAACGAGAAACAGAGAATGTGTGTCAACAAATGTGCATGGTCTGTCAGAAATAACATTAGACATATTGTTAATACAGCAAAATCCTTTTGTAATTTTATACTGAATGCTGAGGGAATTAAGTGGCTGATTAAACAAAATCAATTGACCCGTTTTGGTTTCTGCTGGCGTTTTATATTAATGCCGTTCGTTTTTTCATTTAGAATAGATATTAACATATGTCCTATATGAAAAAACTCTTTCAAGGATGTATTTTTTTTGCCTCTTGAGCACAGTTAAGCCTGGTGTATACTCTCGCGTCGCGTAGCTTGCGGAGGTGATACTGTCGTCCCCCCTCTCCCCGCGTCGCTAACGTGTACCTTCCAAAAATCCTAGGTTCATGTCACCGGCGAACGCAGAACTGTGATTGGTCAATTTTTGCAGAGGAGGATCCCTGAACACAGGCAAACAGACTTTGTGCCTAAAATGCACAAATGATTGTATGAAACAAGTGATTAAACATTTGCATGAAAACTGATATTGTGTACCTTGATGCGCTCTAAAAAATAACTGCTGAATGTGTTGTTTTTCAGCTTATTGTGTTGTTGTACGGCACTCTTTTCAACTTTTATTGTCAATCTTGTGCTAACAACAGGTTCAATTCCGACACATATTCTCTCTTATGCACACACGTCTTTTTCTCTCACACACCTCATTCTCCGTCAATAACCTTTCAGGCCCAGTATATTTAAAAACATTTGTGAACTCTGAATATGACCATAGAGATCAACACCAGCATGTTGTTTACTAAAAATAGTTATTTGACAGTTTTATTTACATGATAGCGCTCTCTTGTGCCAAATCCAGAACGGCGAATAGCGTTAAATAAAAATAGCGTCCGACTTGTTCAGAAGTTGCATGGTCCATCTTTACGAGTGTATTTTCCTCTGGTTTACATGTAAAACATTCATTAAAAGTAATCTGATGATTGTGAATGATTAGTTCCAGTGTAGACTCAGATGTCGATGTCACTTCACAGGAAGGAAATACAGCATCTAGTCACCCATGCTGCAGTTGCCCCTTCTGTAGACACTGCCCCTTAGTGTTTTGGAAGAGAATTACAAGTCTGGCCCCACCCCCCACGGTAAAACTATAAATCAAACAAGACACCGTTGGGGGGGACACAAGTGACGTGACGCGAGAGTATATATAGGCTTAAGTGCATCCTCTCTCCCCTAATGAGCGCATCTGCAGCGCACAAAAAAAGTGGGTTTCATTGCGGACTCCTTCTGAACTGCCCATAAAAAGTGGTACATGTCTGCTGATTGTTTAATAGCAAAACACCATAGGTTAGGAGCATGATAACTTATATGCGCAGTCAATAATTGAGTGTTTCTGTCGCGAAAGCTGTGTAATACGCGAAAAACCTCATTTAAAGGCCTACTGAAACCCACTACTACCGACCACGCAGTCTGATAGTTTATATATCAATGATGAAATCTTAACATTGCAACACATGCCAATACGGCCGGGTTAACTTATAAAGTGACATTTTAAATTTCCCGCTAAACTTCCGGTTGGAAATGTCTATGTATGATGACGTATGAGCATGACGTCACAACGGCGACGGAAGTATTCGTACCCAATGTGTCACCATACAAACTGCTCTGTTTTCATCGAACAATTCCACAGTATTCTGGACATCTGTGTTGGTGAATCTTTTGCAATTTGTTTAATGGACAATGGAGACTGCAAATAAGAAAGTTGTAGGTGCGATCGGTGTATTTACTCTATTAGCGGCGGACTACAGCAACACAATCAGGAGGTTGTGTTGTGTTTGAGCTGGATAGCAGACGCACTACCGTGAGTACAGCTTTGGCTTCCAAACATTTGATCGCTTGCCCGTACGTGCGTGTCGCTATGTGCATGTCACGTACGTAACTTTGGGGAAATATATGTTTCTTGCCGACTCTGATGGCGGCCGGGGTGTCGTCGAAAGCTACAACGCCCGCCGCTCCGTAGTTAGCTTCAATTGTTAAGCTTCGCCAAGCTGTAAATTATTAACCGTGTATTTACATGTTCATGGTTTAATAGTATTGTTGATCTTCTCTCTATCCTTCCAGTCAGGTTTTTTAAAAATGTTTGTTTCTATCTGCATTTGAGCCTGATGCTATCACGTTAGCTCCGTAGCTAAGTTAGCTTCAATTGTTAAGCTTCGCCAAGCTGGAAATTATTAACCGTGTATTTACATGTTCATGGTTTAATAGTATTGTTGATCTTCTGTCTATCCTTCCAGTCAGGGTTTTTTAAAATTTTGTTTCTATCTGCATTTGAGCCCGATGCTATCACGTTAGCTCATGCTAAAGAGCTTCGTCGATGTATTGTCGTGGAGATAAAAGTCACTGTGAATGTCCATTTCGCGTTCTTGACTCTCATTTTCAAGAGGATATAGTATCCGAGGTGGTTTAAAATACAAATCCGTGATCCACAATAGAAAAAGGAGAGTGTGTGGAATCCAATGAGACCTTGTACCTAAGTTACGGTCAGAGCGAAAAAAGATTCACCCTGCACTGCCTCTCTAGACCTTCACTCTAACGTTCCTCATCCACAAATCTTTCATCCTCGCTCAAATTAATGGGGTAATCGTCGCTTTCTCGGTCCGAATCTCTCTCGCTCCATTGTAAACAACGGGGAATTGTGAGGAATCCTTCCTCCTGTGACGTCACGCTACTTCCGGTATAGGCAAGGCTTTTTTTGATCAGCGACCAAAAGTTGCAAACTTTATCGTCGTCGTTCTATACTAAATCCTTTCAGCAAAAATATGGCAATATCGCGAAATGATCAAGTATGACACATAGAATGGATCTGCTATCCCCGTTTAAATAAAACAAATTAATTTCAGTAGGCCTTTAAATAAGGCGGTCTGCACCAGTTATGAATAGCACGTGCAATGTTGCCCAGATTAGATTGCACTCGCTGATTAGCACGTGGTGTTTGAATTTTAGTAAATCAGGCCCCAAGTCTCCCTCTCAACCATGGGGAGAGGAGCTCCTCCCCTCTGCTTCAGGCAATGACGAAACACAAAAAAAGGTAGAATAAAGTATTTTCATATAATCTTGGCATACAAGTAATAACACTGACGTGCAACATCCAGTGATGTAAAAGCTGCCAAAGGCAGCTTTTTTTATGTAGCTATTTTGATCTATCGGCAAATCTATAGAACGTTTCAGCTTTTAAACTTTAAATGCAAAGTCCATCTAGTTGTATATATATATATATATATATATATATATATATATATATATATATATATATATATATATATATATATCCATCCATTTTCTACCGCTTATTCCCTTTGGGGTCGCGGGGGGGCGCTGGAGCCTATCAGCTACAATCGGGCGGAAGGCGGGGTACACCCTGGACAAGTCGCCACCTCATCGCAGGGCCAACACAGATAGACAGACAACATTCACACTCACATTCACACACTAGGGCGAATTTAGTGTTGCCAATCAACCTATCCCCAGGTGCATGTCTTTGGAGGTCGGAGGAAGCCGGATATATATATATATATATATATATATATATATATATATATATATATATATATATATATATATATATATATATATATATATATATATATATATATATATATATATATATATATATATATATATATAATAGAGATGCGCGGATAGGCAATTATTTAATCCGCAATCGCATCACAAATGTCATCATCCACCCACCATCCACCTGAACCAACATTTTATCAAAACCACACCCACCCGCCATCCGCCCGTTGTTATATATCTAATATAGACGATGCAAGGCATTAGTGAGGTTAGAAGCTTTTGCCTGTTAAAGAAAGGAGACTGATCCAATGCAGCAGAGACATTCAATGCGTGCCACGCATTAATATGTCTTGGCCACGCATTAGTGGCTAAGAGATATTAATGCGTGATAATATTATTTATCATTATTATAATATTATTGTCATTTCCATTAAGAAAGTGTTGACTATTGTTGCCAATGCCCTTCAGATCAGAAGTGCGTTCCTCACACTTTGTGTGCGCAGTTGCAGCAAGCAGAACGCTGCTTTTAAGAAGTTAAAAAAATGTTTTAGAAAGACTACGCCTATATTTTCGTTAGGTAAAAAAAAATGTTTTGAATTTATTTCAATCAATATTAACTTGTTAACGTTATAATGCTCAAATAGGGACGAGGGCGGGGTGCACAGTGAAACAGTGAACAATTTTGCAACAAAGATGAACCTTTGATTGATCTGCAGCCATGACAAAATATCAGACAATCTCCATTGTCAACGACAGGCAGGAAAATAAAGATAAACACATAGCCTATGTTGTAGGCAAAGGGATAGGCTCATACGTTTTTAAGTTGAAAAAAAAAAAAAAAAGTGCCTCATAAGCCTTAGGCTGTCAATCACGCGCACAAACTTATATTATACAATAACATATGTATGTCATCCCTATTTAAACAAAAATAATTTAAATAAATAATAATAATAAATTACCTGCAACTTACTGGCCAAGGCAAATAGCTGAAGGGGGGAAATCAAACCCATCAGACTGCACTTTATCATCAAACTTGAATTATAATGAAAATAGACGGTCGCTACAAACAAAGCAGGCTAAATAGCCTTACATTGTAGCCAATCGGAGATGCGCTGCACTTGAAAGCGAGGCCAAATAATTAACACACAGTAGTATATCTCCAATAGAAAAAAAACACAATAAACAACGCAATTGCCTTAATTCCTTTGCATTGTAGTGCGCCCAAACAACACGTAACCATCAAAATTATTCAGCTGACCGAACTCAATATAGGTTAGACATGGACTTATTTGGTATAGTCTAGGTAACGTTTACCTACATTTGTTAAATTTGTTTAACATATCCAACCGTATGTCTACTTACTTTTTTTGTTTGTTAGCACTATGCAGGAATAAAATGGCATCTACAGTGCCAGGATTCAGGCGAGAGCGCCTGGCCTCTAAAATGCGCCCTGCTGCGCTGAAGGAGCGCTCACTCACTATGTATATATATTTCCGAATTGGTTCAACCGCCACCCGCCCGAATCTATTCAAAATTTATTTTTTTCGTCATGTACCCGCCCGACCCGCGGTTTATCCGCGGTTGTGTCCGCAAACCGCGCATTTCTAATAAATAAATAAATAACTTCTTGGTCTGGTTCCCCCTTATTTGTGTTATTTTGTGTGTAAAGACTCCAGTCGCTAAATCTTAAGGTCGCAAGACATACTCCGCATGTTTATTCCTAAAGCCAACACAAATCTTGGAAAAAAGCTTTCAGATATGCTGCTACATGGTCATTGAATAACGTCCAAAAGGATCTGAGGTTACCTTCACTGATATCTTTGGGGGAAACATTGCATACATTGTTTTGACCTATCACGTTTTTTTGTTAATATGCAGTATGTAAGTAATTTAGTTTTTCATTGTGGTGTGTGACTGCTGCTGTTTTTGTTGTTCTTATGTGTATTTCTGTAATTTTGAGTTGCTTCTCTCTTGGCCAGGTCACTCTTGGAAAATATATTTTAATCTCAATGATTTTTTTTTTTTTTACCTGATTAAATAAAGGATCTTGATTGATTAAGAAGTATATTTTCGCCTGTGTCTGGGAAAAAATAGCAGTGACTAGGGATGATGTTCGAAACCGGTTCTCCCGGTTGTTCGATAAGAAAAGAACCGATTCCATGGACTCAAATCCCTTTTTGAGAACCGGTTCCCGTTACAGAGGCCACTATAGTAAAGAAAAAGAGTTGGTTCTTTACTTGAATCCCTGGGAACAAATCCCGTCCCACAGGAAATGCCCTGTGGCACTTCCCAGGAAATGACGTAGCTCAGTCATTAGGCGGCAGATACAGAAGCAGCAACAAGGTTTATTATATATATACTTTTTTGTATTCTATTTTAGTTACTTTGAATTTACAACCCCCTGGCGCTGTTTTGTACTGTTTTTGTTTCTCGTCTGTTTGTAATTGAAATTTATAAATAAAGGTTTAAAAAAAAAGAAGAAAAAAAAAGAAGCAGCAACAACAATAGACCAGAAAAAACGCCTCAAGGCATGGCTTCGTTTTACAAAAAAATACGACGAGGAAACGGCTATCTGCAATTATTGCCAGACTTCGCTCTCATGTAAGGGGGGAAGCACAACAAGCATGATGAAACATGTTCAGGCCGTACATAACCTGAAGGTTAGAGAAACGTGTTGTGGAGAAGCAGCGACAGAGATGACGAAGCAAACCCCTCTTTCTCTGCTTCAACCTGCAGCGCCAATTCCAGTGATAGTGCTGGTGAGTAACTAACGTTAACTGTTGCCGGTTAATTTCCATATCTGCTCACTCGTAGCCTTTAGGCTAAAATAATGTTACCTCTTATGTCAACCAGGACTGCAGTAATGTTAGCTAGACTAACGTTACCTAAGCATAGTCAGTGGCTAACGGTGACGTTTAGGTTAGGCTTTTTGTATGTGTCTGATAACGTTAACGGTATCTTGTAGCCTACACCACTCCAGAGTTTGCAGGTCTGTCTAATAAACTAGTGCTTTCTTTATTTCTTTAGTTTATTTCGTACATGAACACACTTAAAGTATAACACATCACAGTTTCATATCATTTCACTTTACACATCATGTCCGAAAAGGAGTAGGAAGAAGTAAAGCTTATTTAATCCTACCCCTTTCCCAGAGCGTTTACAAATATATACATAATTTACTGACCTTTTTAAAATAAAATAACATCTGTGAATTAGTATATACAACAGTTTTGTAATATGTAATTAATTAATTCAGTCATTAAGTAATTAACTAATTCTATGCTGTGTCTGTCCCTCATTTTCCCTCCAGGACAAGGACGTGCAGTCATTCCTGGAGGAGGCCACACTGATGGACCCCAGAAGGATGTTCCAATAGCAGCAGAAGTGCACTTTTTGGAGAGATGTATTATTTTCAGTTTTGTGCCCAAGGGACTGATTTCATTTAACACTATATTATTATTTATACACCTATAGTGATCACAGAGACAGGTTGTTTTTGTGTTACTGTATATATTTGTTTTTCTGAAAAATCCCACTTAATATACTTTGGGTAACAACAGTCAATATATTTTTTATTTTTTTTAGGGGGGTAACAACAGTCAATATTTATTTATTTATTTTATTTGAATTTTTTTCTTATAAAATAAAAGTGAGCTTTTGTTATACCAAATATTGTGTGTTTTTTTCCATATACAACAACCTATCAGGATTCGATAATAGAATCGATAAGGAATCGGGTCGATAAGAGGATTCGATAATGGGCTCAAACTCGATAATTTCTTATCAAACATCATCCCTAGCAGTGACGAAATATATTTAAAAAGTGTACATTTCTTAAAATACAAATGAGATACTTTTTAAGAGGGTGGGACGTGGTTTCAATTGCAATCTGGGAACGGCTCTGCAAACGGCCAGTTTACGGGTTAAAAAAGGGACCGTGGAGCCAAAATACACACACAATTTAAACACAAAGCTTATCCAACATGAAGGAAGGGTTTTAAATGTGAAAAATAAAATAAAATAATTTCGTCCGCTTGATGGACACAATCATTCAGAAGATTTTACGTGCATGAGTGCAATATTAACTGGACACAATCATTCAGAAGATTTTACATGCATGAGTGCAATATTAACTGCAACTCTGAGCAGATTGATTTTTTTGTGTTCAAAAGTCCTCTAAGAACTCATGATTGTGCAGCCAGTTGGCATCTCAAGCGAAACTGCAGCTTTAGGGTTTCGCATTTGTCACTGGAGGTGAAGATGCAGCAGTTTGCAGCGCGGCAGATGGGCCAAGTCTTTCTGCGCCGGATGGACGACAGCATGGCGGTGGGAGGCGGCGGGGACGGCATTGGGTTCGAGCTCGCTTGCATTTCATCATTTTATTGCCTCAATCTGCTGCTGTGAGACTCCCCGTCGGCGCAGGGAGGAGTTTTAAGAGTTTCAGCCTCACGGAAAACAGATGGCGACACTGCAGCTACGACTATGTGACCCAATCTAGGATTACAAGCAGATATGTCACTTTGCTGCTGCGGTTTACACCCGTCACCTTTACAAGCTGACTTTCCATGAACTTCATTTCCAATAAAAGTGCCGGTTTTTAATCATAACAAAAATTAGGCCAAAAGCAAATTCTTTCATTCACATCCTCCACTGCTTACCAGTAGTGCACATAGACACAATTAATTGGATTAAAAGCCTAACCGGAATAAAACAATTTTCAAGTAAACACTATATGCGTGTAATCTGACCCGATCACACACGTTTGGGTCAAAATTTCAATCGGATCGGGACGGGTGGCTTGTGCAGATAGTCATCCAGATAGGAGCGCATGAAAGCACTTCTTCTAAAATTCGGGTCTGAATGATCCTTACTGCGCATGTCTTTGACGTTTGCTATGCTTTGATGGAGAGGGGGGACCAAATATAATAGTCTCGGAATGAAGCGACCACTCTCTCCCCCCCATTAAAAATTTACAGCAATAAATAGTGTTTTATACTGTTGAGTTTGTAGCTCTAAAAATGAAACTAGCAAAAGCCAAAAAATATGGTCTGGAGTGTCATTTGTCAATGTGGCAATAAAAGGAGGGATCCAGTTGTCGTTCGAGCTGTTTTATTCACAACCTTGCAGCTACTCCAAGTGCTAACTGCTAGCATGGAGGGCACAGAACATCCATCCATCCATTTTCTACCGCTTAGGGCACAGAACAGCTCCATTTAAAAAAGATAGGTGAAACAAAAGTAGTGAACAGAAGGATACATCAATAAATAATGTGACAATGTCAGACAAGCAGAAATGCTCAAAACCATGTTTGTTTACAGCCAAAGTCACTGCTTCTTCTTTTTCTTCAGCACCTACAGTGAGCTAACTCGTCCAAAAGATGGCGCCACACCACAAACAATAACGCACATTCCCGTTTACGGTATATTCTGCGCATGTCAAAGTAAAGTATTCCGACTTAAGGTGTGATGCATAAAAATGCGCCTCATAATCAGATACGTTTTTTCAGGGTCCATGTACACAGTTACATTCTAATCCAGATTGTGATCAGATTAAATACACCGTATTTTTCGGAGTATAAATCACTCCGGAGTATAAATCGCACCGGCCGAAAATGCATAATAAAGAAGGAAAAAAACATAAGTCGCACTGGAGTATAAGTCGCATTTTTGGGGGAAATTTATTTGATAAAACCCAACACCAAGAATAGACATTTGAAAGGCAATTTAAAATAAATAAAGAATAGTGAACAACAGGCTGAATAAGTGTACGTGATATGACGCATAAATAACCAACTGAGAACGTGCCTGGTATGTTAACGTAACATATTATGGTAAGAGTCATTCAAATAACTATAACATATAGAACATGCTATACGTTTACCAAACAATCTGTCACTCCTAATCGATAAATCCGATGAAATCTCATACATCTAGTCTCTTACGTGAATGAGCTAAATAATATTATTTGATATTTTACGGTAATGTGTTAATAATTTCACACATAAGTCGCTCTTGAGTATAAGTCGCACCCCGGCCAAACTATGAAAAAAACTGCGACTTATAGTTCGAAAAATACAGCATTTTGGCCACGTACACGTGGGCGGTGAGGATTTATGAAGACCACAGTTTTATGGTTATGATAAAGCACATTACCTCACTGTGTGTGGGTATGTTTCCTCTCCTCTAATTCGATTCAAAGTTCTAGCAAAAAGAAATAAAACTCTCAAGGTTGCAGACTTCACTGCAGATTGGGAAAAACAAAGACAGAAGGACAAAAATGACAGTGACAAGGTTTGATGTCGCCTGAAGACAAATGTCGAAAAGATTTCTAGTAGATTGGGAGGGAAGTCATGGACATCACCCCCATCTCATCAAGTATACTTCAGTGCATCTGCATTGCCAAGCAAAAAAAAATCTAATATTTTGTCTGCATGACTGGGACATGGTAATGTATATTTAATAGTACCGTGGTTGTTGGTACTATCTAATAGGGCTGTGAATCTTTGGGCACAGCCCAATGAATGTTATCTTGGGGATAACAATTCAATTCTCGATTCAAAACGATCGTCGATTCAAAACGATCGTCGATTCAAAATCAATACTTTTTTTTAATAGTATTGGGTGTCAGTTCTATGTTTAACTACATTCCTCCATAAAATAGATAAACAGCTCTGATAAATTTCTATATTGCTTAAAAGAAAACTGGTTTTATTTAATCAAATTCTACCCAAACATTTAATAAAGTCAAATACAAATAATGCAACAACAAAAGTATCCAACACTTTTTTTCTAAAGTAAATCTGTACAGCAGATATGGGCATCTACATCAACAATATGATTTGTCTGAGTGGCTAGACTGGACGTATACAAAAAAAAGAAGAGAATTTAGAAAAATATTTTTTAATCGATTTTTTAAAATTGATTAAGAATCGTTACATATTAGAATCGCGATTACTTCGAAAATCAATTTCTTTTACACCCCTACTGTCTAATAATAAAAAGATAAGACAGTGGAACAGTCTATATCGACACCCAGAAACGAGCCATTGGGGTTCTTGTTATATAGCGGAAAGAAAAACACATTTCTGGGCTCCTTCATGCATGATGGTTTGTGGGCCTACCTGCTTTTCGGCAAGGATCATATATCTCCAATTGGCCAAGATATTTACACAACGTTTAGGTTTTTTTATGGCAGAGAAGTCTTCTCCGTCATCCGTTCATCACTCTTATGTTTTCGATTTGATTGATTCACACAACATGCTACTCGCCAGGCTGCCTGTCACGAGTCCTGCCCACCACTGTTACCGAGTGTTGCCTAGAGATTGAATCGAGCGGACCTCAGGCTGTAAAAGTACCAGTAGTCTTTTGGAGATTATTACATTTTTCATAGAAAGCAAAAGAAAAACGAAAAGAAAAAGAAAAATAGTTTAAAAAAACGAACTGGGAAAACGTCAGGAAACAAGGGCAAAAACGGGAAATTTGGCAGGTATGCTTGATTACAATAACGACAAATCTTATCAATCATACATGCGTACATTTTTCTTCTGGGGGATAATAAACTAAAATGAATAAATCATTTGGGGCGTTTTGGTATTGCTGTGGTAAATACTGCCATACTTTTATTTTGAAGATTACTTTGCACTTAACAGGAAGTCACGTTTAAAATCTGCATAATTAGACAATAGTCATGTGTGGTTTCATGCTGCTTAACGATAATAATGAAGTTAACTTAATATTAGCGATACACAACAATTGAAACGAGTTCTAGCTCCCCCATTTCCTTCTTAGCCGCGTACTTCATCTTTTTCTCCTCCATCACTCTCTGCCCTTTTGTCCTCTTTTCTTACCTTCTCCTCAGCCCTTCAAACACTTAAACCTCGCATCCTTCTCCTCATATCTCACTCACCCCCACCGCCTTTCCCTCCTTTTCTTCTTCCTCCTTTCCTCTTGCCATGTACTGTATTCACTAATGACATGCTGGTGTCATCGTCTTTGGGAAGTGGGCCTTTTCATTCCAGTAAGCCTTTCTGATTTCATTAGCCCCCCCCCCCCATTGCCCACACACAAGCTAACACTTGATGGGGAGATAGGAACATAAAGTGGTCATCTGGGGAGTCCAATACCTGATGCCCTACTCGTTATTCTTGCAGGTGGCTTATCAATAATACACACACATACACACACACAAATACACACCACAGAGCTGTAAAGAGAACTCACACACTTGGCAAGAGGCAGATATGTGACACACACACACAATGTATATATGAAAAAAATAAATAAACAAATGTCAAAAAACACGAGAAAAGTGCTGCTCTATTCTACCTGCGCTAACAAAATAAGGGTCTTAGAAAAATAGCGCATAAGAGCTAAAAAGCGACAGTTTGCCTCCGATGTATTTCTTGTAAAGTGTATAAAAACGAGTATGGAAGCTGGACAAATAAGAAGCTAAAAAAAAAACACTTTCATGTGATACTGGAAAGAGAGGAGGACTTTGTTTCCCTCCACAATGTAAATTCAAAGTTGTGGAACTTATTAGCACTACTGTGAATCCTGTCTAAATCCAATCAATGCAAGTCATCGGAGTAAAGTAATACACCAACTACGGATGTCACGGTATGAACATTTCTTATCACGGTTATTGTGACCAAAATTATCACGGTTATCATAATTATCAGGGTAATTTTAAATGTGCTCAACATTTTCAAAAACTACTTGTACTGAAATCCTTTGACCAAGTTTTATTTTTAAAAACCCAAACAACACATTCAAAATGTATATATGTACCTCAAGTAGAAAGTTGAATGTGAATATGAAAGCAACACAAACATTATAAACAAAGTAATATGGCAGAAACAAAATAATACTATAAATAAATAGAAATAAATATGAATATTTCTCAAGATGGCACCTTGTAGACATAAATGAGATCTACTCTTACACACAGGACTGCATGATTATGGGAAAAATAATAACTATGATTATTTTTGTCAATATTGAAATCACGATTATTAATCAGGATTATTCAATATGTTAGTTAAAACAGTGTTGGGGTGTGGACGCGACGCCATCATGTAATTTGTAATATCTAATAAAAATGCTCTAGATAAATGTTATCTATATATTTAAAGGCACATATTTGTGTTTTTGTTCATTAATAGGATCAGCTTTTTTTTTTAAATAAATGATGCCAATATCTCTATTTTTACATTTTCATAGAGAGGTATTTTTTAAGTTATGTACATACATGTACTGTGTGTACATGTACATGCTGTATAGGGACAAATATATTGAGAGTATGAGCAGAAATATGTTCTATAAGTATTAACTATACACAATACAACATTAACAAAACGCTATGTCACATGAAAGGCTATTAAAGTAATTGTCTTATACACAATCTTTGTGCCTCACCGACAACTCAGCCTGCATTCAATTCGATGAGATGACAAAACATTTAGCTAGTATTGATGTTATTGGAACACTAACAAAGTTAGCAGTTATATTAAAGGATGAGTGCCCATACCAGTAAACAAACTACAGACTTTATAAACAAGTTGTGACAACGTTCCCGACACATCGCCTGCTGCATGCTAACTCTCAGTCCCAGCAGCTGACGGAAGGACGCTAGTCGCACGTTCAAAATGAAACTGCAACGTCAAATATTTTTCTCCTCCAACAGCATTGCGCTCTGAAACGCACACCAAGACTCCACGGAAGTGATTACATGCCAACTGGACAATATTTATCATATTTATTCACACAATTAATCCACAATAAAAAGCCTGCACAGCATAGGAGGTAGGAAATGCTGACTCCCACCCCCTTAGCACACTGGGATTCAGTATTACTCCTCTCTAGTCACTTTATATTGTCTCGTTTTCTTTTACATTGCCTCCTAGAGTGGTCTTAGGCCACATTGTATATTGCATATTGTGTATATTGTGTTGTTTTTGTATATTGTGTGGTTTCTTCTTTTTAAAAAAAATGCAAAGCACCTCAGGGAAGCAATCTAAATTTCGACCTGTACATGCACAATGACAATAAAGATCATTCATTCATTAATTCATTCATTCATAAGTAGAAGCGGGTGAAATGAAGTGAAACGAAGCGAACGGCACCGATTACTCGGAGGGAACATTTTCAAAGCAAAGTCTGTGTAGTCGCCGCCATGTTTTCTCGAGCCAAACGGCTGTCGTGCGCATGCGCTGCGACGCTTCAGTTTTCAGGAAGTAAGCAGTGTTGCCTAAAATGCAGTAATAAATGACGGTTTTTCGGTAATTAAAATTTTTAACGGTATTACTAACTGTCTGGAATTTTACCATGGCTTATCATTATACCAATTACCGTTACATCTCTAACACCAACTTTTATTATAATATCTTCATGAAAAAAAAAGATGTTTGCATTTTTATTAAACACCTGTTCACAAAAAACAACTGATGTGTGTGTATATATATATATATATATATATATATATATATATATATAGTTTTTATCTATCTATCCATCTACACGCACACGCACACACACAAACACACACACACACACACACACACCTCTGGTCTAGAGTCACATTAGGCTACTGTTTATTTACCTGCATCAGTGCAGATTTTTGGGTCCACAAATGATAAATAAATGATAAATGGGTTATACTTGTATAGCGCTTTTCTACCTTCAAGGTACTCAAAGCGCTTTGACACTATTTCCACATTTACCCATTCACACACACATTCACACACTGATGGCGGGAGCTGCCATGCAAGGCGCTAACCAGCAGCCATCAGAGGCAAAGGGTGAAGTGTCTTGCCCAAGGACACAACGGACGTGACTAGGAAGGTAGAAGGTGGGAATTGAACCCCAGTAACCAGCAACACTCCGATTGCTGGCACAGGCACTCTACCAACTTCGCACATTAATCCGTGAAAGACAACGTTGGACTAATTTGTGCATCGCTAAGTAACGTATTTGATTGACATAACGAGTGCTGTGCTGCTAATGACAAAAATGATAAGTTTGTTTGACTTCCTGCTACAAATATGAGTCTCATCTACAAACAGTGCTTCTCAAATATTTTCTGTCACGTCCACCCCAGCAAGACATTTTTTTTAAGTGTATAAATGTGTCTGAAATAAAAAATCCTTCATCCTTGTTTAAACTATAGAACATTTTTGACAGACTTGGACCTTTTGATACTGAAAAATACTATTAAAAGTCAATAAATAATAAAACATTCCAATTGATCAGCAACATTAACTCAGGAGCACAATGCGTAAAACACTCAACTACAAAACAAAAAATAATAAAAACATTTCTGCTGATTTAAAAAAAAAAATCAAAATAAGAAATGAAGGAATAATGGTTACAATGAAAACATTTTGGAGGGCAACCCCCTTTTTGAGATAAACTGGTGAAAAAACCAAACCGTTTTCTTTCTTTAAAAAGTGGTAACCTTATTTATACACTTGTATGACAATTACGAATGCGTCCTTAATAACGGATGACGGCGACAGTTTAACCCTGGAACAGATCATTTACTCACCTCAATGACACGTGAATCAAAGTCTTCGTAGGTTTCTGCGGAAATAAACAAGATCAAAAACACCTTAGCACTTCCACAAAAGAAAAGTAGGCTGGTGGAACAAATATGCATCTCGTGAGTGACCTCAAAAGGACATCAACAGCTGCTTATTCCCCTAAAACCAATTAAAAGCCAACAAAAGAGTGCAGATGCGCACACACATGCACGTCCGCACACACGCACCATCTGGAAGAAAGTCAACCTGATCTGAGACAAGGAAGCTCGTTACAGCTCCGTGCACAAAGCATCTCTGAGGCCTCTTGTGGATTCGGCCAGCGAGGACTTTCTACGCCTGTACTCCAGTTCTTTTCCTCACCATTGAGAGCTTGTTAGCAGCGAGGGCATGAAAGCGTAAAAAAAGGAAAAGGGGGGTGAAATCCAAACGAGGGGCGCAAGAGGAGCTCGGTACCGCATCTGTCAGCCTTCAGCTTAATCACACAAACGGGATGAGGGCTCCAACAGCCCTAATGTGTGGATTTAACGTTTCTATATGGCTCAACGGTCGACCTGTAACTTCTAAGTAATCACAATTACTGACAGCTACATTCTACATTCTTCTACATCCTAGAGATGTCCCGATCATGTGGCCGATATTTGCCTTTTTTATAGTGATCAGCAATCGGCTGATGGGCTGCCGAGCCTAACCGATTTTGACCGCAGCTATGTCCCAGTGTTTGCATGCTAAAGATATTGAGAAAAAACCTAATTGTAAATTTTCTCTCCAAAATTGTGATTGCGATTCGATTTGCCATTTTTATATTTTATACATATATATGAATAAAACTGCGAAAATAACGAGTGAAGGAAAACATGTTACCTTTAGACTGTCAATCACCATTTTCCTATCTCAAGGTGCCACACATTAAGTAAATTATTGCATATGATTTTTATCATTAAAATATTTTTATTTTCAAATATGTAAAAAAAAAAAGAAGAAGAAAAAAAGAAAGTCCAATGATCATTTGTTTTCGTTTTTAATTCTCCATTGTTTTCATTTTGTTATAATGGCTGTTAAGGCTATAGCACTGTATTGGATCAGGCTTGTTCTTGTTTTTATGCATATTTGAAATAAAAATATATCAATCAATATGGAATAATTTACTTTTTTTATTTGGCTTTATGGAGACTTCGAGCTATTGTCTACATCATGCTCTTAAACTGAAGAAATAACTGCCCAAAACTCTACAGTGTTATAATGTGATGTAATCTTAATATATAATAATGCAAGTATACAGTTTTAAGGATATACACTTTTATTTCTCTGTAGAATTGTTTATCATTGTATTTGGTAGGTAAATAACTTTGTTGTCCTAAATAAACAACAAAAAAACAAATAGGACTCAACTCTGTAAGCAAAAATTTAACTGAAATAAATATTTAACATCTTATTCCCAGTTGAAAAAACTACTTTGGGTTGTCTTTGTTTGTTGTTGTCATCACGTGATCATGGCATTCTTGCTCATTCGTCCGTGTTGATCTTTTTGCCCATCCGAGTTGAAGCTGAAATATTACCACCGCGGGACATTTGGCTTTGTAATCATATGTTTTCCTCCTAATTGTTGTTACCTTGTGGAACATCTCACTAGTGAGTCGCGAGCAGCAAGGCTCTCTGTCTGTCATGCTTCCTGTTTAGTGTGTGAGCGGTCTTGCGCTCGGCCCACCAAGACAAAGATTGTGAATGGCTGAGAAGAGGGGTCACTCTGTTCGGGTAAATGCGCTGAGGTGCTAAGAGCGATTCACAGAGTGAGACCTCTTTCTCTGTCCCCGCATTTCACTAAAAGATAAAACACACACGGACATAGCAGCTTATCGATGATGGCCAAGTATTTCAGCTTCATTTTAATTTATTGTTCGATTGATTATCGGCCCAGGCCTAGTCACCATTAAAACTTTTACCAACAAGTAAGTGGTGTTTGTTATTAGCGTACTGGCTGCCTCCACTGCAGCGCACACAAACGTGCGTTTTTTTTTAACACTTTTGATTGGCCAGTAGGCAAAGGACGTGAGGCTCAACAATTCTGATTGGCGAACATGTCTGTCACTCAAACAGCAGAGAGAGAAAAAAAAATCAAGAAATCTCAGTCTGTTGCGGTTTTTTATCGCATTAATTAAATCCTCAATGTCAATTTGATTTAGATTAACACCAGATAGTACTTGGGTGAAAGATTTCTTCAAAAGTGATGTAAGCTTTAGGAGACACAATTACATTTCCATTTCCATATTCCTTGTTACACACATGCAGGAGGTGCATGAGCTCCAGGAGGGTGCAGAACAAGACTGCCAGAGCAAGCTGCAACAAATGCGTCGTCTATCCACAGTGCTAAGCCGCTTCTAAGATACTAATTCTCACCACCATGGCGGAAAATCAGCTACATTTCCTCCAAACTGGAGGACTAGAGGAAACAACATTAAATTAACCGCTAAAGCTTCAATGTAAAGCAGAGGTGATCAATCCAGATGTCGATAATATAGATACCTACTGTAGTATCAGTATATAAACAATACTAAAGTGTTCCATATTTTGTTTTTGGCCTGGATTTGAAGACCATTTTCCTCTCTTTGTAGCTTGAAACTTTGATGTAAGATACCTCGCTACGTGGGTCTAAAAGTAGCTTAGCTACAGGAAAAGCAACTCATTAAAAAGTAGCTAAGCTACCGCCAAGCTACTGGAAAATGTAGTTAAGCTACGTAGCTTAGCTACATGTAGCTTGCTACTGCCCATCACTGCTTATACGCGAGGCATTTTTCAAGCTGATATCATTTATTCCTGGACGCTACGGGAAGTACACTGCCTCTTCTTCTTTACTTATATAATACGTCTCCTATTTGTCAAGATATCTACACAAAGTTGGAATTTTTGGCAGGCGTTATCTTTTCTGTCATCTTAACGTCCATCCATGCATGTCACGTTATTTGTCTGAATCACGCAACGGGAAACTCGCCGCGCTCCTTAATGAGCCCACACTTCTTGCTGTGGATGAGTGAAACAAACAAAATGTAACCGGTAACACGCCGGGGAAAAAAAGAACCGAAACTGGATTTCCCGGCAAAAAAATTGAAGTTTTGAAAGTCAAGCAGAAGAGATATACTGTGTACAAGTGACCAACTTTGCAGAAGAAATAAAGTGAGCGGTGTAAGCCCTACAGTGAAAAAAAAGGCTACTTTTTACATGCAGGGCAAACGGACTGGTGCTTAAACAGTGGTTATAACTGTCTACCTGAAAATTTTTACCGTATTTTTCGGATTATAAATCGCTCCGGAGTATAAGTCGCACCGGCCGAAAATGCATAATAAAGAAGGAAAAAACATAAAAGTCGCACTGGAGTATAAGTCGCATTTTTTGGGGAATTTTTTTTGATAAAACCCAACACCAAGAATAGACATTTGAAATGACAAATGGGTTATACTTGTATAGCACTTTTCTACCTTCAAGGTACTCAAAGCGTTTTGACAGTATTTCCACATTCATCCATTCACACACACATTCACACACTGATGGCGGGAGCTGCCATGCAAGGCGCTAACCAGCAGCCATCAGGAGCAAGGGTGAAGTGTCTTGCCCAAGGACACAACGGACGTGACTAGGATGGTAGAAGGTGGGGATTGAACCCCAGTAACCAGCAACCCTCCGATTGCTGGCACGGCCACTCTACCAACTTCGCCACGCCGTCCCCAAGGCAATTTAAAATAAATAAAGATTAAAGATTAAGATTAAAGTAAGAATGATTGTCACACACACACTAGATGTGGTGAAATGTGTCCTCTGCATTTGACCCATCCCCTTGGGGAGCAGTGGGCAGCAGCGGCGCCGCGCCCGGGAATCATTTTTGGTGATTTAACCCCCAACTCCAACCCGTGTTGCTGAGTGCCAAGCAGGGAGGTTATGGGTCCCATTTTTATAGTCTTTGGTATGACTCGGCTGGGATTTGAACTCCAACCTACCGATCTCAGGGCGGACACTCTAATCACTAGGCAAGAATAGTGAACAACAGGCTGAAGAAGTGTACGTTATATGACGCATAAACAACCAACTGAGAACATGCATGGTATGCTAACATAACATATTATGGTAAAAGTCATTCAAATAACTAACATATAGAATATGCTATACGTTTACCAAACAATCTGTCACTCATAATCGCTAAATCCCATGAAATCTTATACGTCTAGTCTCTTACGTGAATGAGCTACATAATATTATTTTACGGTAAAGTGTTAATAATTTCACACATAAGTCGCACCCCCGGCCAAACTATGAAAAAAACTGCGACTTATAGTCCGAAAAATACGGTAAATACCAAATACTGGTAAAATATGTGTATACATTGTATCTGATGGTGTAGTTATGTTCTAATTGTAAAAAAAAAATAAAAAATACTGATAATGATGATAAGAGGCCGATACCGATATACGTCAAAATGCCGATAATCGGCCCGGCCAATCTCTATTGCGTATAAATCCATTTTTACCTCCATTGGGTCCCGGATCAGGGGGCCCAAGACTGATGCCCCCCCAAGAGTTCCCCGTCCAGCCTCCTTCCCGCTTCACCTTCATTTTCCTCTTCTTCTCCCACTCGTCGCGCAGATTCACTGCAGGACGGACACAAGTGAAGGACTCCGAGCAACATTACACATCGCCATCGCGCGTGTGTGTGTCTGCTCACCAAGTTCAGCTTTCACTTCCTGCTGCTGGGTGTCGCTCCTGCGGGTGACCCCCCGTACGATGCCGTCGTTCAACAATGGCACATTCAGACCGGGCCACAGGAAGCCTCCCTGACCTGCGTAGTTTGGTCGCACAGAGACAACAAGTTATCCTTACGTCGTACATTGGTAAATGTCTTCCTGACCTTCTCCCACGAGCTGGCCTCGGTTTAGGTCTCTTCTCAGCTTGCGTTTGGTTCGCTTGCCTCGGCCCTTCTTGTTCCCAGCTCCTGTCTCGGCCAGCACGCCTTTCCACAGCTCAGCAGCTGTCACTGAGCGGACCCAAAACCACAACAGTTGGCCAAATTACACTTAACAATTCTATGGAAGTGGTGATACATCACTGAAATATTTGAACTGGCAGGGATGTACGCTTAGCTTTTTCAGTAGTAGCTCTTTTTTTGTAGCAATATGAAATGTCTTAAAGACACTCAAACAAGGTACACCTGTGCACTTGTACATATAAACACTCAAGTAAACAGAGAGAACATCCCTAAACTGTGCTAGCAGAAGTGTAGGGCTGGGCGATATGGATCATATCCCGATACAGTTTGGCCCATAAATAAAAGATAAATGGGTTATACTTGTATAGCGCTTTTCTACCTTCAAGGTACTCAAAGGGCTTTGACACTATTTCCACATTTACACACACTTTCACACAAGCTGCCATGCAAGGCCCTAACCACGACCCATCAGGAGCAAGGGTGAAGTGTCTTGCTCAAGGACACAACGGACGTGACGAAGTTGGTAATAGGTGGGGATTGAACCAGGAACATTCAGGTTGCTGCCACGGCCCCTCTACCAACCGCACCACGCCGTCCCAAAAGTATCCCATAAATGGACATTTCCATTGACATAACTCAATATATCCACCATGCCTTGTTTTTAAATCTTCAGGACTGATGATGATCCCAAATAGACAAAACCAGGTACTACTAACAAGCAAGAAAAGTAGGTTTTGTATAATAAAATCCCAATTTAAGAGCTGCTTTGAGGTTAAATCACCAAAAATGATTCCCGGGCGCGGCACCGTTGCTGCCCACTGCTCCCCTCAGCTCCCAGGGGGTGAACAAGGGGATGGGTCAAATGCAGACGACACATTTCACCACACCTAGTGTGTGTGACAATCATTGGTACTTTAACTTTAACTTTAGATAAGAAAAAAGAAAAAGCCTTGTATAAGAAAATATAAGAAAAATCCAATATAATCTCCCATCTTTAAAAAAACATTTAGCTATGCTCAATTCTTCAGCTTACAAAAACAAAAGAACAACCCTGGTTTACGAGGACAAGTTTAAACGTCAGCAGCAACATGAAAATAATTAAGAGTAAACATTATTATAGGACACACACAAAGATGTTTGCCAGGAACACCAACCTGCTAACTGTTTCATGCTGCTATGTGACAGGCTGTGTTCTGAAAATTACTTTAAAAAAAGTAATTAAGTGTACTTACTCGTCACTTTACCAAAAAAGTAATTGAATTACTAACAATCAATTTTTAATAAATGTCATTAATGGGGAAAGTAATTTCAAAAAGCCTTCAAATATCTGACATAATGCAGTTGAGATAAGTTTCATGAGAGCAGTGTGTGCATCTGTGTGTGTGCCTTTAAAAGGCGGTGCCTGTTTCCTAGTGACGTCAGAGAGTCCACGCTCAAGTATGAGTCTCGCAGGCATTTTAGCTTGAGCTGTTTTTCTTAGCTTAGCAGGCTAGCAGTGGCAATTTGTCGACTTTGACAAACATTTCACTGATTTGTGTAAGGCTGCAGCTAACGATTATTTTTCTATCGATTAATCTATAGATTATTTTTTCCGATTAATCAGTTAATCTATAGATTATTTTTTCGATTAATCTATAGATTATTTTTCCTTTTACCGATTATTTTTTATTTTATTTTATTTAAAATGAAGATGAAAAAATAAATGTAGGCCAGTTTTTTCAAAAGGCATGGCTTTTATTTACAAAAAAAAAAAGTATGGCCACTCAGTCAACATTGACAACAACATGACAAAATATTCTGTAACAAAACTTTTAACATTTAACAAAATTAAAAGTAGCTTATTTGCTTTTTAATGTGCAAATATAAAAGTCAACATCCAGTGCAAATCTTAATATTCTGCAATAGTATAAGCATTTCAAAAGTAAAAGTATTGCTTATTTTGCTTTAAAATGTGCAAAAATAAAGATAAACATCCAATACAAAAAAGTGCAAAACGAAATACTCTGTAACAACAGTGTAAACATTTCAACAAAAGTGAAAGTATTGCTTATTTGCTAAAATATGCAAAAATAAAGATAAACATCCAATACAAAAAAGTGCCAATCTAAATATTCTGGAGCACTGTAAACATTAAGTATTGTTTTTAAAATGTACAAAATAAACATCCAGTCCAACACAGTACACAATAACCAATTCTACTCATTCCAGTGAGTGACTAACAGTTGTAATGAAGAAAGGTTAGCATGTCTACGCTCAGAAGGGGTCGATGTGGCTGGAACTGAGAGGTAATTAGCCTTCACCTCAAGCCAGGACTGCGAGTGAGCTGAGCTGCAGTTTAAGTTTCTAGAAGGTCAACGGGCTCATAGTGATGTTACTAGTAGTTGACTGGGAGGTGTTTATTATCATTTGGGGAGAGTCCGCTGCCTGATGCTCACCTGCTAAACACCTATCTGCTAGACGCTGAAGCGCTGACTACATGCGCTCTGAATACGCACTGCTGATTGGCTGCTAACGCTCTGAATACGCACTGCTGATTGGCTGATAATGCTTTATGTGTACCAATCAGATGGTTGCGAGGGTGGGACAATGCTGCGTGCTGAGACAGAGGCAGAAGGAGCAAAGCAGCTTGTTAAGACTTTAGCAGCTAAAGTTAGCTTTATCTTAGAAACTCATTCGGTACACCCCCGTACCGAACCGAAAGCCCCGTACCGAAACGGTTCAATACAAAACACGTACCGTTACACCCCTAGCAGATACAAATGACACATTCATGTTTTTGTGTAATGATGGCAACGTATGCTAACGCGGACGATTGACTGGTTGATGGTTTTCTTTTCAAATGTTCGTTCATAGCCGTTGTGCTGCTATGATAGGCCATTTCCGCTCGACACAGTGTGCATACAACAACATTATTAGGCCGTGTATTGAAATACTCCCACACTTTTGGCGTGCATTTCCCCCCTCGTTTGCACAGTCTGCTTTGCGCTCCGCCATGACGGTAGTGTGACGTAAATATGCGACGCGTCGACGCACAAAAACAGCGTCGACGTATTTACGTAACCGATGACGTCGACTACGTCGACGCGTCGTTTCAGCCTTAGATTTGTGTTACCTCTGCTTAATAGATGAAATGTGCTTCATGGGTCTATGTTCTTGTCAACAAACGGAGTATTGTTTGGATGGCAAGTTTGTCACTTCAATCATTGATTTGTTGTTCAATATTCCCTCCGACCCTCGTAGTTACTACGGCGCAGTGCAGTTTGTGTCAAGTTTTAGGATGGTAAAAAACACTCTTTTACTGACCAGTTCCTCCATCTAAGTCTGTGTTGGAAGACTGAGTGCGTGAGCTAGGAGGAGCGGAGCTCCCATCTGTGCATGGCGCAGGAAGGAAGGATGTCTATCACTTATCCATTTAGTTATGGTTTAAGTTTATTTCAAAGATGCTAGACGTTTTACTCTAGTTTGATCGAATGTTTTTGGATTTACTTTGGAAACAAAATGCAATGAAAGTATTGACATCCCTATTGGCCTGTGTTCAACATTTTTTTTCTCTCCAAGTCGCACATTCTATATCAGGCGCATCTGCAATAGGGCTGGGCGATATGGCCTTTTATTCATATCTCCATATTTTTAGGCCATGTCACGATACACGATATACATCTCGATATTTTGCCTTAGCCTTGAATTAACACTTGATGCATATAATCACACCAGTATGATGATTCGGTGTCTACATTAACACATTCTTGTTCATACTGCCTTAATATATGCTCATTTTAAACTTTCATGCAGAAAGGGAAATCACAACTAAGTCAATTTACCAAAACTGTATTTATTAAACAGTTATTAAGAAGTGGCACAAACATTCATGTAATTTCAAAACAGAAAGTGCAAGATTGTCAGAGACATTTTAAAACAAGCTATTAGTGCACTTTTGTGCATGATGTTACTATGATGACATATCAAAACAACACTAAATTAAAGTGCACTTTTTGTACAGAACGCCATATAATAGTTTAAAACAAATAAAGTGCACTTTTGTGCATGATGTCACACAAGATATTTCAATAACTGTCAAATAAAAATTTGCTGCATAATAGGAAATCTAATAGTGTAGTCCTTTGCTAAGTGGTAGGTTACTCTGTGGACGTTATCTCCTTCTGTTGTTGACTACTTTTTTCATACGGTGTTGATGTGGAAATGGAAGACGGCAGGCTCAATTGGGTCAGTGCTGGTTGCTTAGGAATTTTGTTGGGTGTGGCATCGGCCAGAGATGTTGACATGCGGAGTTTCAAGCACTCTTCATTCTCTAGTGGGTGACTTTTTAAATGATGCTACAAATTAGTACTGCTGCTACTTATTGTAGCAACACTTTTGGCGCATACTTTACATATTTGTCACACTGCGGTGAGGGATGTCTTGTCTTGGTTTTTTTTCTGTCTTGTGATTTTCATGTTTTATTTTGAAAAGTAACTCTCCTCTCGTTTCAGGTCACTTGCCCTTCCTTTTGTGTCATCAGTCTGACGTCATCCCTGTTCCCTGATTGTTTCCACCTGTTCCCTATTACCCTCATGTGTCTTATAAGCCCACTCCTTCTTTTGTTCTGTGCCAGATTGTTTCGTTCATTCGTTCTTTCCAGCGTCTACGTCCATGTCCATGCCTTGCATCCAGTCTATGTTCCAAGTTCTTGAATCCCTTCGTGGCTATTTTGAGTTTTCCTTTTTCCTCCTCAGCAGAGTGACTTTTTGTTATTGACTTTATTCAGCCGAAGTGGTAAGTTATTAGTTAAATTCCTCGATTTTTGAGTGACTATTTTTGTTCAACTTTATTAAATAAGATAGTGTAAAATTTTTCATAGCTGTTGTTTATTCCTCCCGTTGGAGCGTTTTTTTGTTTATACATTTTATAGCATTTACTGCGCCTATTATTAGTTCGTCTTTGGTTTTGTGTTTTCCTCCGTTCGGAGTGATTTTCAGTTGTTCCTATTTTTTGGAACCTTTTTTCATCGAGTAGTTTTTTGGTTAATTATAGTATTGTATTCCTTGACTTTGGAGGTGAAAGGAAGCTGCAAAAATAAAAGCCTGTCAAGTTCCCTACTCTGCATCTGAGTCCAATCCTTTTACCAAGCCCTGACAATATTGTGGTTGTTTGTTCAACATCTTCCCGCTGGAAGCCAAACCACCGCCAGACGATGGACCCCGTGCTGTTTTTCTTGGGAATTAATTCTTCCTCCATTTGTTACCAGATTCGCACCTTCACTCTCTCGTATTACCACTTGCACCACTCAGCTTGCACCTGTCACAGCTAACTTTACCTACGGTACATTCCTCTGCTACCTCTCTGCAGTATGTAATAAGGTGCGCTTGTTTTACAGTATGTCTCTGTGAGAAGGAGAGACAAGAAAGAGTGAAGAAATGCATGTAGTGTAATGCCCGCAGCTAAAAACAACTGCGTGAGAACGTATACTCGAATACTCACGATATAGTCATTTTCTACATCGTGCACAGACAAATATATATATCGAGTATATTCGATATATCGCCCAGCCCTAATCTGCAAGTAAATTTGTCATACCGTACAGCCCTGACTGGGATTGTAATTGGTTGACACGAGGAGCATTCTTTCTTACACTTGTTGAAGAAGCTGCCGTGTCGACATTGCTGCCATGCAGGGACAAGAGGAGGTGCAGCGGTTCTCTGCAGGGAAGCAGTAGCCGAGACTCGACCTGCCAGCTGGGATCTATGAACGGCGCCACCTATGGTGCGGAGAGGAGTCGTACCTGTGGATAGATAGACCATCGTTGGACAAATACTGTCACTCAGTACTTTTCCGGGCATTATTGGAAATGGTGACATGATCATGGCAGATGTATTTGGGAGGTGGAAAATGAATCCAGCAACTATTTCATGTGTAAGTAGGGATTTATTCTATGACCTAAAACACTAACCTGACTCTTGCCAGATCCTTGTAGCTCCACACAAGGATCTGGGAGTTCAATAGGAGATGTATTTCAGAAGGCGGGGCCTTGTAAAAAAATCATTGTATGTGATTGGATAAACCACTTGCCCGTTATCTTGGAATGACGTGCTACTTCAACTACTCACATCGAAATCAACCCGAGACGCTGATGAGAGCGACGCTGGTAAATCCAAACCCGGTCGGAAGAAAAGCCAAAACATCCTTGCCACCAATAAATGCTCACTGCTCCCCTCACCTCCCAGGGGGTGGAACAAGGGTGATGGGTCAAATGCAGAGAATAATTTCACCACACCTAGTGTGTGTGTGACTATCAGTGGTACTTTTTCGCCTACCAGCCCCGACTGGGAGTTGAGGACGCGGTCATCTAACCTGCTGAACCGAGCCCACACCCACCTGGACAAGCCTGCGAGCAGTGTGAGGGTCATGTTTTTGACTTCTCCAGTGCTTTCGATACCATACGACTCGGGCTACTGAGTGGGAAGTTAGAGACGATGCA
>NC_084739.1:80150080-80167580 GCF_033978785.1 Entelurus aequoreus
AAATCGGTAAAATATTTTTCTCCACAATAAGACCTGTAGTAGAAACAAATAAACACTGTCTATACGTCATATGTTTTTTCACGTTAAATATATTCTATATTCCCAAAGCTATAGAAAATAAAATGTTTTAATATTCCTAAAACATCAATAATACAGTGTTCCCCCAAAATAAGACTGTTAGTAGAAACAACTAGACACCATCTATAAGTCATGTGTTCTTTGAGATGATATATATTTATTAATTTACTTGTTTTTTGCCTGGTTTTGTATTTGTTTTGTATCATCCCGTGAGGTGTATATTACTTCTTTTGTTTTTTTGTTCGGTTTGTACTTCATGAAGTTTTGCACTTGTGTTTTTTTTGTTTTGTTTTGTTTTGTTTTCGTTATATTTGGATGTAATTGTTGGTTCACATATCATTAAGTAAGACTATGTATTATGTGAAGGGGGCAGGAAAATATAAGATTTTTCTTCATCCTGCTCCTTCTCAGGCATTGGTGTGTAACGGTGTAACTGAATAATTGTGTTATACTTGTCTATCAAAGATGCACATCAATGAAGGAGATAAATAAAAATGAAATATATTGTACTGTCTTAAAGCTATTGAAAATTTAAAAAAAATTAAAATTTTCTCAAAAATCAGTAAACTATTTTTACTTCTGAATAAAACTTGAAGTATGTTAAACTAGACAGCATCTATACGGCTTTATTTTGAGATGATATGGTACAGTCATAAAGCTATTGAATTTTTTAAAATATTTCTCAAAAAGCAGTTAAATAAGACTTGTAGTATACATAGCTATTGTAAATTAAATTTCAGCATGGAAGCAAAGCTCCTAAAAATGAGCTCATAGCTCACTGTCTCCTTTAATGTGGTTAGAGAGAGGTACTATTTGTGCTTTAAAGGCCTACTGAAATGAATTTTTTTTATTTAAACGGGGATAGCAGATCTATTCTATGTGTCATACTTGATCATTTCGCGATATTGCCATATTTTTGCTGAAAGGATTTAGTAGAGAACAACGACGATAAAGATCGCAACTTTTGGTATCTGATAAAAAAAGGCTTGCCCCTACCGGAAGTAGCGTGACGTAGTCAGTTGAACATATACGCAAAGTTCCCTATTGTTTACAATGATGGCCGCATGAAGTGAGAGAGATTCGGACCGAGAAAGCGACAATTTCCCCATTAATTTGAGCGAGGATGAAAGATTTGTGGATGAGTAAAGTGCAAGTGAAGGACTAGTGGGGAGTTGAAGCTATTCAGATAGGGAAGATGCTGTGAGAGCCGGGGGTGACCTGATATTCAGCTGGGAATGACTACAACAGTAAATAAACACAAGACATATATATACTCTATTAGCCACAACACAACCAGGCTTATATTTAATATGCCACAAATTAATCCTGCATAAAAACACCTATGTGTTTGTTATGCTAGCTCCTAGCTCCTCTGCTAGCTCCTAGCTCCATAGAACACGCCAATACAATTCAAACACCTGATCAACACACACAATCACTCAGCCCAAAAGACCGTTCACCTAACCCAAGGTTCATAAAGCTTATATATTTTTAAAAAGTTACGTACGTGACGCGCACATACGGTCAAGCTATCAAATGTTTAGCAGCCAAGGCTGCATACTCACGGTACCTGGTATTCAGCTGGGAATGACTACAACAGTATATAAACACAAGACATATATATACTCTATTAGCCACAACACAACCAGGCTTATATTTAATATGACACAAATTAATCCTGCATAAAAACACCTACGTCTTTGTCATGCTAACTCCTAGCTCCTATGCTAGCTCCTAGCTCCATAGAACACGCCAATACAATTCAAACACCTGATCAACACACACAATCACTCAGCCCAAAAGACCGTTCACCTAACCCAAGGTTCATAAAGCTTATATATTTTAAAAAAGTTACGTACATACGCAAAAAAAAAGTTGCGCACATACGGTCAAGCGATCAAATGTTTAGAAGCCAAAGCTGCATACTCACGGTGGCACGTCTGCGTCTTTGTCATCCAAATCAAAGTAATCCTGGTAAGAGTCTGTGTTGTCCCAGTTCTCTACAGGCGTCTGTGTACCGAAGTCAAAAGTCCTCCTGGTTAGAGTCTTTGTTATCCGAGTTCTTCCATCTTGACTGCATCTTTCGGGAATGTAAACAAAGACGCGCCGGCTGTGTACTGTTGTTGCTGACTTCGTTCGAAAAATACGTCCGTTTCGCACCGCCAACTTTCTTCTTTGCTTGCTCAGTTTCTTTCTCCATAATGCAATGAACATAATTGCAACAGATTCACGAACACAGATGTCCAGAATACTGTGGAATTATGAAATGAAAACAGAGCTTTTTCGTATTGGCTTCAATGTGGAAGGCATACCTCTGTTCCCCGGGCTACGTCACGCGCATACGTCATCCTCAGAGGCGTTTCGAACCGGAAGTTTAGCGGCAAATTTAAAATGTCACTTTATAAGTTAACCCGGCCGTATTGGCATGTGTTATAATGTTAAGATTTCATCATTGATATATAAACTATCAGACTGTGTGGTCGGTAGTAGTGGGTTTCAGTAGGCCTTTAACATTATAAGTAATAATATATAAAAAATATGAAAATACAGAAAAAAAGAATTAATAAGGGGGAGGGAGTTGGCTCAGTCGCTGCAATCAGGCAAAGGTGTCTCCATGTCTTTAGGTCTTTGTGGGAAAATCTAAGCTTTTCAATGGTAATAGAAAGTGAAACCGCCTTTAACCACCTGTTGTGAGATGGAGGTTTGAGAAGTTTCCAGTTGAAGAGTACAAGTCGTCTGGCAACAAAAGCAAGAACTGTCTGCAAGATGTTAGAAGTGAGAAGTTTGTGGAGGAATATCATAATTATGCTGCAATGAGTGTTTTCAAAATGTCTAACTACAGGGAGTTTCTTTGACGGATTATTGACAATAAATTCTGCACCCCGCTGGGCCTCATTTTCCCTGGCATCAATTATCCCGTCATAAGAAACAATTATACGGGCAGTAATTTGAAGCCGCGGAGGGAGGCGTGGAAGTAGAGGCAGGGCTGGAAAAATGGAATGTTGTCAAATTGTGTGAAAATGTTGTGAATGAACACATGATTCTGGTATCCGTACAGCTCGATGATTGAAGATTCCGGTGAGCAATGAGTGTTCTCGTTGTGAGGGCTCTCAGGGGGCCTTTCTGCATGTGCAGCAGGCCACCAATCGGCATCTAGCCCCTGGACATGATTGCTGGTAATTATCCGACGTATTCGCCATCGCTTCCTCTGCATTACGGCCTCTTCTCTCCTTAGAGCGCAGGGCTGCAATCACGGGCGCCCAGCTGCGCGACAGCGGGCGGTGTCGGGCGGCTGTCGAAAGAAACCGTTGAACTCCTCTCGGAAATGATTGTTTGGTAATGGCACGCTTGATCGGAGGCGTTTATGTAAAAAGGTCTGAGTCACTCTTGTCAGCTCTCGACTGCAGCGAACGGAGGCGTCGAGTGACGGCTAACAGTTTTAACCCTTCAGTCACCTCTGACCAAAAAACGCCTATTTTCTGCAGCTTTTGTTTTACTTCTTCGACAAATCATTTAATTTGGAAGGTTACCGGGCTGAAATTTGGCTACATACATTTGAGCAAGTTTATCTTTGCAAAGTGTGGAAGTCGCTTCCTATTCGTTCCACTATTACACGTCGCAGGAGCCAGGCGTGCCGTTTTAACCAAGTTTTTAATGCTCTTTCAACAACACAACAATCTTTTCAGATGTTCGTCTCCAAGTCTCTCCAAGTTTCTCCTCCCCTCCCCCTGCACCCGGCCGCTCACTGTTAAAGACAACGGATGATTAGATTAACACGTACCACCTGTGAAATCTAATCACCTGCCAGCTGTGTCTCGCCGTCAGCACATGCCCCGCCCCTGCCCGATGGTGCTCGTCCTCAGCACCACGGACAGCGGCGCTGACTTTTGCTCCTGCAGGCAGCGCTGGCTACATCTCCCCCCTACACAAAGTTATTCCAAATAGGAAATACTCCTTTACTATACACTTAGCCCAGGGGTGTCCAAACTTTTTCCACTGAGGGCCGTACACGGAAAAATTTAAGCATGCGGGGGACATTTTGATATTTTTACTTTATTATATTTAACATTTAGGGCTCCCGGGGACCATAAAGGGTCTCAGTCATTAAAATGTAAAAAATAAGTCAAATTATTATTATTTTTTATTTAACGCTTACAGTAAATCTCCATATCAACTTCAGGTTGATATAAAGTAAAAAAAAAAAGACAACTTTGTTTTTTATATCAAAACTGAAATATGCAGTATTTAGTAATTAGAGCCCTAAAAGATCAATAATGCAGGACACCATTGATTTAATTCTTTAATATTTTTTTTTACTTTTAACACTTAAATTACGAGTATCAACTTCAGATATATCTGTCGATTTTACGTTTGAACTATTATTTTGTTTGTATTATGCTCTTTTGTCAAATAAAACTTTGATGTTTTTTTTATGGCAACCACACAATATATGCAATATTTTTTCCACATGAAACATTTTAAAGTGATATTTTTTAAGTAATCATTCATTATAACATAGATTTTTAGTCTTTTTTTTTTTAGCAATGGCAAAAAAAAGAAAAATAAACAAAGACAAAAGAAGAAAAAAAACAGCCTGCATGGCAGCTTTGTGTCAACATTGCAACTTTTTCTTGTTAGATTTCACCTCATTCCACGTTTTTTAAATGTTTTTTTAAATCATTGCAATATTATCAATTTTGCAATTTTTGCAGAATGTGTGGCGGCCCGGTAAACAGTTAGCTGCGGGCCGCAAATGGCCCCCGGGCCGCACTTTGGACACCCCTGACTTAGCCCCTTTGCCCATTTTGGTCGCTCTTTGACTATCATTGTAACACATATCTTTCGTTACACTGAAAAGCTGACATGTTATAATGCTCTCGCCAGAAATACTGAGTGATCTAAGCGTCTCCCTTTGAAACACAAGGAAAAATAGCCTACACCGCAAAAAGTCAGTGTTCAAAAACAAGAAAAAAAATAGAAAAATTAGGGGTATTTTATTTCAACTAAGCAAAATTATCTGCCAATAGAACAAGAAAATTTGGCTTGTCAAGACTTTCCAAAACAAGTAAAATTAGCTAACCTCAATGAACCCAAAAATACCTTAAAATAAGTATATTCTCACTAATAACAAGTGTACTACTATATGAGTACGTATTTTCTATTGTTTCATTGAAAATAAAACAGCAAAGTCCATCTGTTCTTATATGAGACACAATTGTGTCAAAGTCATGATTTTTTTTTTACCTGCTTGAAATAAGAAATTATTACTTTAAAAAAGTAGTTTTATACTTGTGAGTGTTGATGACACAGCTTCGCAACAGTTGATATTCTAGTTTCAAGCATGTTTTACTCAAAATAGGTCATAAAATCTCAGCAACAAGCTGTAATATCTTACTGAGATCATTTAGGACCAAAACCCTTAAAACAAGTAAAACACTCTAACATAAAATCTTCTTAGTGAGAATAATTATCTTATCAGACAGAAAATAAGCAAATATCACCCTTATTTCAGATATTTAATCTTACTTAGGGTGTAGGATGTCCTCTTAATATTAGCACATTTTGTAGATGGCTTTCCGCGGGTATATCTGCATCTATCTATCCATCCATTTCCTACCGCTTGTCCCGTTCGGGGTCGCGGGGGGTGCTGGAGCCTATCTCAGCTGCATTCGGGTGGAAGGCGGGGTACACCCTGGACAAGTCGCCACCTCATCGCAGGGCCAACACAGATAGACAGACAACATTCACACTCACAATCACACACTAGGGCCAATTTAGTGTTGCCAATCAACCTATCCCCAGGTGCATGTCTTTGGAATATATACACTACCGTTCAAAAGTTTGGGGTCACATTGAAATGTCCTTATTTTTGAAGGAAAAGCACTGTACTTTTCAATGAAGATAACTTTAAACTAGTCTTAACTTGAAAGAAATACACTCTATACATTGCTAATGTGGTAAATGACTATTCTAGCTGCAAATGTCTGGTTTTTGGTGCAATATCTACATAGGTGTATAGAGGCCCATTTCCAGCAACTATCACTCCAGTGTTCTAATGGTACAATGTGTTTGCTCATTGGCTCAGAAGGCTAATTGATGATTAGAAAACCCTTGTGCAATCATGTTCACACATCTGAAAACAGTTTAGCTCGTTACAGAAGCTACAAAACTGACCTTCCTTTGAGCAGATTGAGTTTCTGGAGCATCACATTTGTGGGGTCAATTAAACGCTCAAAATGGGCAGAAAAAGAGAACTTTCATCTGAAACTCGACAGTCTATTCTTGTTCTTGGAAATGAAGGCTATTCCGCAAAATTGTTTGGGTGACCCCAAACTTTTGAACGGTAGTGTATATATAAAAATGACATCCACATTGCAGACATGATCACAATGCTCAAGACAGTCACAATGTGTGTTTTGTTTTCATCCGGTTTCGGTAGCGCGATTTTCGGTGATCAAAGTCTTTATTCGGTGGTCAAGTTTCGATAAATCACTTGTCAATAGTGTGCAAATAATAGGCTAAATATATCAATTAATACTGTAACATGCACCTGGGGATAGGTTGATTGGCAACACTAAATTGGCCCTAGTGTGTGAATGTGAGTGTGAATGTTGTCTGTCTATCTGTGTTGGCCCTGTGATGAGGTGGCGACTTGTCCAGGGTGTACCCCGCCTTCCGCCCGATTGTAGCTGAGATAGGCTCCAGCGCCCCCCGCGACCCCGAAGGGAATAAGCGGTAGAAAATGGATGGATGGAATACTGTAACAACCGGCTAATGTTAATGTTTTATGTTTGTGTGGTTTGGACTTGATGTCAGTTGACATTCAGGCCAGCATGTTTCCCGGTTTTAAGAATTCTCATATCACCCGGAATTACCAATAATTCCCCCCCAATTGAAAATCGGCGGTTCAGCGGCTTGCGCACATAGGGTATTTACACGCTGTTCCTACCGAAATTGCAAGTTGTAGTTTAAAAGTCACTTTTTTTCATAATAGGGGACCTTCCGATCATCAACACACTGACTATTGCTGCATTAAACACACGACAATCGACAGGGGCTTAAAATACTTCCAGTTGTACAAAGTGGGCAACAACAGAGAGTGGGAGTTGTGGCACAGAAGGAACACACAATACGCTTTTAAAACAACCCCAAGCAAGGCTGTGATTAACGTTGGCTATTTTAAGTGGGGAGAGAGTAAATACATGCTTTTCCATTTGAAGCTCTGGGTGTCATTTTGACACTCCACTCAATACTCCTCCTTGCGTCCCGAGTTACTTAAACACCACAAGTAAATGTTATTTTTCGTGACGTGTGGCTGACATCCAGCAGCTAATAGCACGGCCATGGATGTAATTCCACTTTTGGCTGAATACAAAAAAAGTTAAGTTAAAAGTACCAATGATTGTCACACACACACTAGGTGTGGTGAAATTTGACCCATCACCCTTGTTCACCCCCGGGGAGCAGTGAGCAGCAGCAGTGGCCGCGCCCGGGAATCATTTTTGGTGATTTAACCCCCAATTCCAACCCTTGATGCTGAGTGCCAAGCAGGGAGGTAATGGCTCCCATTTTCATAGTCTTTGGTGTGACTCGGCCGGGGTTTTGAACTCACAACCTACCGATCTCAGGGCGGAGACTCTAACCACTAGGCCACTGAGTTGAAGTAGTAGTAGTAGTAAAAAGATGTTTATAATCGTGCATTAAAAGGGAAAAAGCTCCCATATACAATATATTATTACTTTATTCATTCAATGTATCATCTTAAACCACACGACAATGGTCTATTGTGTCATGAGACACATAGCCTGTAAGTCCGAAGGCGACGTCTCACTCCCTGTACGTCATCGTGCACCACCGGCGTGACTGCCGGGCCGCTATAAAAGCTCCACTTGTGATGTCACATTGTGGAAATGCCCGCATTAATCGCCCCAGTTGCATCCATGTCAAAATATATATCACATGTGTCAAACTCAAGGACCGGGGCCAAATCTGGCCCACCATGTCATATAAAAGTGGCCCGCCAACTCATTTAATCTGGCCCGCCAAATTATGTATTGCACACACTGCAAAAACTGAAATCTAAGTAAGATTAAATATCTGAAATAAGGGTGATATTTGCTTATTTTCTGTCTGATAAGATAATTCTTCTCACTAAGCTGATTTGATGTTAGAGTGTTTTACTTGTTTTAAGGGTTTTGGTCCTAAATGATCTCAGTAAGATATTACAGTTTATAGCTGAGATTTTATAATAATAATAATAATAATAATAATAATAATAGATTTTATTTGTAAAAAGCACTTTACGTTGAGCAAACAACCTCAAAGTGCCACAGTGTTAAAAAAAAAGAAAAAGTAAATAGTAATAATAATAATAGTAATAAAAGATAATAAAAATAAAACTAGAAACAGCCCAATAGCTATATTATATATTATTATAACCTATATTGAGTAAAACATGCTTGAAACTAGAATATCAACTGTTGCAAAGCTGTGTCATCAACACTCACAAGTATAAAACTGCTTTTTTAAAGTAATAATTTCTTACTTCAAGCATGAAAAAAAAATCATGATGCCGAGCGCATATCATTATGTCAAGATAATGGCACTAGCATTTACATTAATTTAAGAATATTTTTCAACATATTGAGCAAAAAGGTCAAAAAAAAATTTCTACCAAGAAAAGCGCACTTGTTATTAGTGAGAATATACTTATTTTAAGGTAATTTTGGGTTCATTGAGGTTAGCTAATTTTACTTGTCTTGGAAAGTCTTGACAAGCTGAATTATCTTCTATTGGCAGATAATTTTGCTTAGTTCAAATAAAATACCCCTAATTTTTTTTTTTTTTCTTGTTTTTGAACACTGACTTTTTGCAGTGCATTATTATTGGAGTGGCGTAGCTCGGTTGGTAGAGCGGCCGTATCAGCTGGGTTCCAGGTTCGATCCCCGCTTCCGCCATCTAAGTCACTGCCGTTGTGTCCTTGGGCAAAGAATATATAAATGGGACCCATTACCTCCCTGCTTGGCGCTCAGCATCAAGGGTTGGAATTGGTTAAATCATTCCCGGCGCGGCCACCGCTGCTGCTCACTGCTCCCTTCACTTCCCAGGGGATGGAACAAGGAGATGGGTCAAATGCAGAGGGTAATCTCACCACACCTAGTGTGTGTGTGACTATCAGTGGTACTTTAACTTTATATACATACAGTATATATGTACACTACCGTTCAAAAGTTTGGGGTCACCCAAACAATTTTGTGGAACAGCCTTCATTTCTAAGAACAAGAATAGACTGTCGAGTTTCAGATGAAAGTTCTCTTTTTCTGGCCATTTTGAGCGTTTAATTGACCCCACAAATGTGATGCTCCAGAAACTCAATCTGCTCAAAAGAAGGTCAGTTTTATAGCTTCTGTAACGAGCTAAACTGTTTTCAGATGTGTGAACATGATTGCACAAGGGTTTTCTAATCATCAATTAGCCTTCTGAGTAAGGCTGAAACGACGCGTCGACGTAGTCAACGTCATCGGTTACGTAAATACGTCGACGCCGTTTTTGTGCGTCGACGCGTCGCATATTTACGTCACACTACCGTCATGGCGGAGCGCAAAGCAGACGGTGCGAGCGAGGGGGAAAAATCACGCCAAAAGTGGTCAAAAGTGTGGGAGTATTTCAATACACAGCCTAATAATGTTGTTGTATGCACACTGTGTGGAGCGGAAATGGCCTATCATAGCAGCACAACGGCTATGAACGAACATTTGAAAAGAAAACCATCAACTAGTCAATCGTCCGCGTTAGCATACGTTGTCATCATTACACAAAAACATGAATGTGTCATTTGTATCTGCTAGGGGTGTAACGGTACGTGTTTTGTATTGAACCGTTTCGGTACGGGGCTTTCGGTTCGGTACGGGGGTGTACCGAACGAGTTTCTAAGCAAAGCTAAAGTCTTAACAAGCTGCTTTGCTCCTTCTGCCTCTGTCTCAGCACGCAGCATTGTCCCACCCACACAACCATCTGATTGGTACACAGAAAGCGCTAACAGCCAATCAGCAGTGTGTATTCAGAGCGCATGTAGTCAGCGCTTCAGCGTGGAGCAGATAGGTGTTTAGCAGGTGAGCATCAGGCAGCGGACTCTCCCCAAATGATAATAAACACCTCCCTGTCAACTACTAGTAACATCACTATGAGCCCGTTGACCTTCTAGAAACTTAAACTGCAGCTCAGCTCACTCGCAGTCCTGGCTTGAGGTGAAGGCTAATTACCTCTCAGTTCCAGCCACATCGACCCCTTCTGAGCGCCTATTTTCAGCTGCTGGGAATATTGTAAACAAGAAAAGAACCAGAGCATGTAGACATGCTAACCTTTCTTCATTACAACTGGTAGTCACTCACTGGAATGAGTAGAATTGGTTATTGTGTACTGTGTTGGACTGGATGTTTATTTTAAACATTTTAAAAGCAATACTTAATTTTTACAGTGCTCCAGAATATTTAGATTGGCACTTTTTTGTATTGGATGTTTATCTTTATTTTTGCACATTTTAGCAAATAAGCAATACTTTCACTTTTGTTGAAATGTTTACACTGCTGTTACAGAATATTTCGTTTTGCACTTTTTTGTATTGGATGTTTATCTTTATTTTTGCACATTTTAAAGCAAAATAAGCAATAATTTTACTTTTAAAATGCTTGTACTATTGCAGAATATAAAGATTTGCACTGGATGTTTACTTTTATATTTGCACATTAAAAAGCAAATAAGCTACTTTTAATTTTGTTAAATGTTAAAAGATTTAAATGTTTACATTGTTACAGAATATTTTGTCATGTTGTTGTCAATGTTGACTGAGTGGCCTTCTTTTTTTTTGTAAATAAAAGCCATGCCTTTTGAAAAAACTGGCCTACATTTATTTTTTCATCTTCATTTTAAATAAAATAAAAAATAATCGGTAAAAGGAAAAATAATCTATAGATTAATCGAAAAAAAAAATGTATAGATTAACCGATTAATCGATAAAATAATCTATAGATTAATCGATAGAAAAATAATCATTAGCTGCAGCCTTACTTCTGAGCCAATGAGCAAACACATTGTACCATTAGAACACTGGAGTGATAGTTGCTGGAAATGGGCCTCTATACACATATGTAGATATTGCACCAAAAACCAGACATTTGTAGCTAGAATAGTCATTTACCACATTAGCAATGTATAGAGTGTATTTCTTTAAAGTTAAGACTCGTTTAAAGTTATCTTCATTGAAAAGTACAGTGCTTTTCCTTCAAAAATAAGGACATTTCAATGTGACCCCAAACTTTTGAACGGTAGTGTATATACATATGTATATATATACTGTATAAAGTGGACATATTGGGGTGGTATATCATTTTTAAAAAAAAATTACATCTTTTAGCTGCACTGTAAGCCACTTTAAACAAACGCAACGAACTAGTCTCATCATGCCGGCACAGAAACAAGAAACAATGGCCACACCCCCATGTAATGTACCATACTATATATATATATGTAACAACAACAGACACTTCAATAAAATCTCCTGAAGAGCCGAGAAACCTGCGAAACAGGCTTGTAGGGATGAAATAGGTCAGTAAAAAACACAGAGGCTAACGTATATTCTGCTCTACCCTGGTATGAGCACTGTATAACAGATAAACCACCAAAACCTCGACTATATATATATATATATATATATATATATATATATATATATATATATATATATATATATATATATATATATATATATATATATATATATATATATATATATATATATATACTACAGATGTCCGATAATGGCTTTTTTGCCGATATCCAATATTCCGATATAGTCCAACTCTTAATTACTGATTCCTATATCAACCAATACCGATATATACAGTCGTGGAATTAATACATTACTATGCCTAATTTTGTTGTGATGCCTCGCTGGATGCATTAAACAATGTAACAAGGTTTTCCAAAATAATTTAACTCAAGTTATGAAAAAAAAAGCATATATATTGACATATATATTATTGAAGTCACAAAATGCATTATTTTTTTTAACATGCCTCAAAACAGCAGCTTGGAATTTGGGACATGCTCTCCCTGAGAGAGCAAGAGGAGGTTGAGGTGGGCGGGGTTGGGGGAAGGGGTCACCCTCAGTGTGACCTGTATGGCTGTTGATCAAGTATGCCTTGCTTTCACTTGTGTGTGTGAAAAGCCGTAAGGTTTATTGGCGCTCTGTACTTCTCCCTACGTCTGTGTACCACTCCGTACAGCGGTGTTTTAAAAAGTCATAAATTTTACTTTTCGAAACCGATATCGATCATTTCCGATATTACATTTTAAAGCATTTATCGGCCGATAATATCGGCAGCCCGTTATTATCGGACATCTCTAATAAATATATATATTCATATTCAATGAGTTTGACACACCTGCCTTAGTATACGCACGGCAGAGTACAAGAATCCTCTCTAATGATAGAAATATTGACAGTCACATGCTAAAATCATCAAGAAGTATTGAAGCTACTCCAGCTGCGTAAAGAGTAAAAAAATATCGGTCGTCACAACAGTCCAAGATGGAGCGAGTGTTCCCCCAAGGTGCTGACGACACAAAACATGTTTGCTCGTGGAGTAATGGCTGCAGTGAGAGTCTTTGGCCCGCAGTACAAACAGAACCATGCAGAGCTGAGCTGAGGCGACGAGGGCCTGCAGACTGTCCGAGATGAAAGCTGCAACTTTAATTCTCTTTGACATGGAGCTACGTACTCTGGCCTTAGGGACAAACCATGTAGGCCACTCTTAATATCTGCAGCAGACACTGTAGAGAACATCCTGCTCTCTGCTCGTGTGTTTGTGTGAGTGTTACTGGGCTGAAGGCGATGGTAGTCCCCCTCCGACTCAATGTCACATCATCAACATCATCTGATAGTCTGTAGTGTAAACAAAACTACTGAATATTGCAGTGTTTCTTCCCACGATATATTCTATACTTAAAGTAGCAGTAGAACGGAAAAACAAGTTGCCTCTGTATTGAAGCTATTATCATATATATCTGATTTATGACACCAAAAGACTTCGAAAATGTGCGAATAAATAGATATGATCAAAATAATATCAATCTCACATAGATTCCCGAGCCATTTTGAGAGTTAATTGTTATGTTTACTGAGGGGAGTAGACGGCACAGACCACAAGAGGGCGTCGTAACTCTATGTGTTTTTTATATATATTTACTATATATATAATAATCAAACAATATTTAATATAATCTAAACTAGAGAATGGAGTGTGACAAAAATCCAAAGGTTTGTGTGTGTGTGTGTGTGTGTGTGTGTGTGTGTGTGTGTGTGTGTGTGTGTGTGTGTGTGTGTGTGTGTGTGTGTAAGACTATGTGTGGAGATTGGCTGCTGAGTGTTACCGTAGTGTCGAATGTGAGGCGGAAGATCAGGAGGGACAAGGCAGAGCTCGGAGGTCTGTGAGCAGGCAGGAAGTCGGGGGGGGGGGGGGGGGGAAGAAGGTCCGTGTCCAAGCGGGAGGTCGAAATCCAAGAGGCAGTCCGGGAAGCAAAGGAACGAGGAATGATGAGACGCACAGCTCATCAACATGGGAACAAAGGCAGACTGCTGGGAGGACGACAAGGAAGACACGGGACTAGTGATGGGTCCGGCAACACAGATGCATCGGCGCATGCGTCGAGCTCATAGAGCGATACCCTGTGTCGGTGCGTGTATCGCTGTTATTAGAAAGTCACGTGACCGAACACGAGCTGTTCTGGTCACGTGACCGCTCATGAGCTGTTCCGGTCACGTGACCGATACGCGAACTGTATCGCACTGACGCCTGCGCGCCAAACTGTGTTTATTAGGAAGCGGCGCAATGCGTGTTGTTGACGAACACCGTTAGGGCCGCTTGTTGTCACTGTCACTCAAAGTTGCATTTCAAAATGACAGAATAAATGTGTTTATTTTGTTTAGGATTCAGATGGGTTTGATTTGGTGCGCGGCATATATTTGCTGAGCGCGGAGGACGCTTGAGCAGTGCGCAATTGCGCAGGCGCGCACCTTAGAGGGAACGTTGCTCACAGGGCACAGAGGAGGCGTCAGTGCGATACAGTTCGCGTATCGGTCACGTGACCAAAGCAGCTCATGATCGGTCACGTGACTTTCTAAAAGCGGTACGCGCACCGACACAGGGTTTCGCTCTATGAGCTCGACGCATGCGCCGATGCATCTGTGTTGCCGGACCCATCACTACTGTTACTAGAGAGAGGTACAGGAATGACGGCGTGGCGAAGTTGGTAGAGTGGCCGTGCCAGCAATCGGAGGGTTGCTGGTTACTGGGGTTCAATCCCCACCTTCTACCATACTAGTCACGATACATGTTCACATTATTTATTGACTGTATCTAAAAAAGATAAAAATATATTTTTATTTAAATGAAGATATGAAATAATCCTAAATGAAATACAATGACTTGGTTTATATTATTCTGTATATACTAGGTCATAAAATCAGTGTCAGTTGAGTCGGTCCATAGGTTGCCTGTAGGGATTTTTAATGTCCAGCAGATGTCAGTATTTAGTGACACAGTATCGACACAGTATCAATACAGTTTTGCAATGTGTCGAAACGCTTCATGAGGCCTCATCAACCCATCACTACACAGGACCAATCAAACACCAAGGGAGAGAAAACAGAGAGAGAGAGAGAGCAAGGTTGCAATGAGCTAAAGGATCGCTTACGATACAAGAACGGATGGTTACGTTCTGGCCCGGTTCGCAGGTCTGCATTGGCTTAAGAAGCCCAGGAAGATCATCAACGACACGTGCGCTGATTGCAGATTGACTGCAGCTGCCGGCTGCAGCAGGACTCACACGCGCAGCTGCGCTCTTGGAGGCGCAATCAGCATAGCGCACAGATGAGGGCGCAAATGCTCCCTGGCCGTGTCATTAATAAGGAAGCCAGTCACGTGATCTGTGACGTAGAGGAGGAACTACAGATCCCTTCCCCATCAACAACAAGTTGGAGATACTGGGAGACATCACTTAACAAAATACACATCTGCTGAGGAGGACTCTCATTCCACACGCTACACGCTTGCACAAACACGTGCACACACACACACACACACACACACACACACACACACACACACACACACACACACACACACACACGTGCACGTTGATATGCAGTAAGTGTGACCATTCCGCACTAATAAGTAAAAGTTTAATTAATAGGCAAAGGTAAACTGAACAAACAAAAACATAGATGCCACACACACACACACACACACACACACACACACACACACACACACACACACACACACACACACACACACACACACACACACACACACACACACACACACACACACACACACACACACACACACACACACACACACACATTCTTGTATTTATTACCTTCTTGAGACCTCTGAAAAATGAACTCCCTCTTCAGGTCCACCCTTCTAGATATATAAAGATTTGTTTTTACAACATTGATAATGTATACATACTATGCAAATATAAAAACCGTAATATTTTAGTTAATAATTATTTTTTTGTATTTTTGTTTGTAATTGGTTTTAATCTTCATTATTTAGTTCAAGTTATTACAGTATGTCTCTATATACATATTTATTTTAGTAATTTTGGCCAAAGGGGGCACATTTCAATTTCTTACACACACTTGTCATTTCATATGTTGACCAGAGGGGGAACACTTCAAATTTCTTACACACACTTGTTATTACATATGTTGACCAGAGGGGGAGCACTTTTAAAACCGACACACAGTCAATTGGAAAAATCCCTAATTTTTGGGACCATCCTCATTTTGATAGATTTCACCACCAGGGGTGCAAATGAGACACTCTATTAGATGCAATGGTTTTCAGTATTGGGATCATGATTTATGTGCTAACTTGTTCACCAGTCCTCATATAGAAGCTACTTTTCCTTGTTGATGTCTCAAGAAGGACAGAAAAACACACACACACACACACACACACACACACACACACACACACACACACACACACACACACACACACACACACACACACACACACACACACACACACACACACACACACACACACACACACACACACACACACACACACACACACACACACACACACACACACACACACACACGTTGATATGCAGTAAGTGTGACCATTCCGCACTAATAAGTAAAAGTTTCATTAATATGCAAAGGTAAACTGAACAAACAAAAACATAGATGACACACACACACACACGCGCGCGCACACACACACACACACACACACACACACACACACACACACACACACACACACACACACACACACACACACACACATTCTTGTATTTATCACCTTCTTGAGACCTCCGAAAAATGCCTACCTCTTCAGGTCCACCCTTCTAGATATATAAAGATTTGTTTTTACAACACTGATAATATATGCATACTATGCAAATATAAAAACCATCATATTTTAGTTAATTATTATTTTTTTGAATTTTTTGTTTGTAACTGGTTTTTAATCTTCATTATTTAGTTCAAGTTATTACAGTATGTCTCTATATACATATTTATTTTAGTAATTTTGGCCAAAGGGGGCGCATTTTAAATCCTTACACACACTTGTCATTTCATATGTTGACCAGAGGGGGAACACTTCAAATTTTTACACACACTTGTTATTTCATATGTTGACTAGAGGGGGAGCACTTTTAAAACCGACCCACAGTCAATTTGAAAAATCCCTCCTTTTTGGGACCACCCTCATTTTGATAGATTTCACCACCAGGTGCAAATGAGACATTCTCTATTAGATGCAATGGTTTTCTATATTGGGACCATGATTTATGTCCTAACTTGTTTACCGCTCCTCATGTGGAAGGTACTTTTCCTTGTTGATGTCTCAAAAAGGATAGAAACACAAGAAGACACACACACACAGACACGTACACACACACACACACACACACACACACACACACACCCACACACACACACACACACACATTCTTGTATTTGTTACCTTCTTGAGACTTCTGAAAAATGCCTACCTCTTTAGGACCACCCTTTCTAGATTATTTACTTCAAGTTATTATAGCATGTCTCTATATACATATTTATTTTAATAATTTTGGCCAAAGGGGGGCACATTTCAATTCCTTACACACACTTGTCATTTCATATGTTGACCAGAGGGGGAACACTTCAAATTTTTACACACACTTGTTATTTCATATGTTGACCAGAGGGGGAGCACTTTTAAAACCGACATGCAGTCAATTGGAAAAATCCCTCCTTTTTGGGACCACCCTCATTTTGATAGATTTCACCACCTGGGGTGCAAATGAGACATTCTCTATTAGATGCAATAGTTTTCTGTATTGGGACCAT